>NW_022437012.1:589038-593952 GCF_009761245.1 Sapajus apella | reverse complement strand
CTCTCTTGTGTAATGAATTGTCTCGTAATAATATGTTAATTTTAACATAACTAAAACATCTGTAAAGTGTACAACTTAGGCACTTACTAAATCATACAATGAGGCAGTGTTTTATTGACTTAATGAGTTTTAAAATAGCCAACTAACATAAAAAAATACATTCAGATTTTAAAGACATTATTCAAATTCTGCCAAATAGTTCATGTATGAGCTAAAACCTGCACTTAGCAGACAAAACGTTACAGCCAGCAGTCTGCACTGCTTCGCTGTGCTCGGTTTTTGAACACCCACTGACGCCTCAGGTTCTGCCTCAGTCTTTGCAGTCACCGTGTCTGAGCGGGGTATCGCGGCAGCTGGAAACACGAATTGTTCTTGAAAGGAACTCCAGCGATTCCAGGACATCTGAACATGCCTTGCAATGGCTGTGGCTGGGCCGGTGAGCGACAGAGGCCAATTGTATCACTTGGAGCCCTCAAATAGTCTTCTGTGTAGAGCCCAATGTTTATGAAAGGGTAATTAATGAAAGCGTGCTCATTTGAAGCTTACACATACGCATTATTAAAATTCAGCCATAGCAATTATTTAGAACTTAAACCAGCAAAAGATTTTTTTCATAGAGGAAAGTCTCACTACTGACGCTGTTTAGAATGGCTGGTGCAGGTTACCAATAAAAAGCAGACCAACTGTTAGTCTGTTTCATTACTACTTTTATTTATTTATTATTTATTTTTTGAGACAGAGTCTCACTGTGTTGCCCAGGCTGGAGCGCAATGGCATGATCTCAGCTCACTGCAACCTCCATCTCTCCAGTTCAAGCGATTCTCTTGCCTCAGTCTCCCAAGTAGCTGAGATTATAGGTGCCTGCCACCACACCCGGCTTTTTTTGTATTTTTAGTAGAGACCAGGTTTTGCCATGTTGGCCAGGCTGGTCTCGAACTCCTGACTTCAAGTGATCCACCTGCCTCGGCCTCCCAAACTGCTGGGATCACAGGGGTGAGCCACTGCACCCAGCCTTATTATTTTTAAATTTGTCATAGCCCCTGCACCCCCACACTGCCTGCCCTGAGAGTGGACCCCTCCCACCACCTGCCCACAGTCCTGAGGTGGCCTCAGGTGACCCTTCAGCATCTTCTGCTAAGGGGTTAAGATGAAAGCAGGGGCCTTTCCTGGCCTTCTAGAAGCAACAGCTTTCCGAGAGTCCTGCTCCCTAGCACAAACCATTCTCAAGACCCTTGGGGTGTCTGTTCAGCCCGTCACCAGGCCACGGCCTCCCCCGCTGTGTAAGACCCAGCTCACCTCCTACCTTCCCAGGATGCCTGATCACCTCCTCCGTCTACACAGTGGGGTGCGGAAGACCCAGCCACCTGTGTGCCTTCGGGTCCTGCTGGGTTCCTACAGGGTCCTTACTGTCCAGCTCCAGGCCTATGAGGGGCATCCTGGGAGATGCTCGGTGTCCGGCTCTGTTCCCGCTGTACCCAGCAGAACACTGTGGTCCCTCAGGGCTGCTGAATGAGCAGGCAAAGGTGGCAGGGAGAAGAGTCAACCCTCATGAGAGGGCCACAACCCAGGCAATAGCAGGCCCCGCGACAGTCAGACACCCCATTGGCCTGGCAGCTGCCATCCGGATCAGTAGAGTTTTCTGCTCACCCCCGCAGGCAGCCCCTGAAGCTGGGAGGTGCTGGAGGAACTGGAGCCTTCTGCCCTGGTGCTGGCCAGACGCGTGCCAGGCCCTGCGCAGGCATCGCCTCGCTTCAGCCCCACGGCAGTCTTGCAGGCCGTCCTGTTTGAGTGGGTTCAGAGGGGCCTCATCCCTCCAACCAGCCAGGCACTAAGGGAGACTCGGGAGGAACGTAAGGCTCTCCGGACAAGTAGCCGCCCTCAAAGGGCCTGCAACTCCACAAAGGCGGTGCTTCGGGAGCCTCGCGGCCTCCTGCCCACTCTTCTGTGGGGGATGCCCCTGCCCTGTGGCGCTCCAACCTAGCCCATCTGCTTGCACCCCCTGCATGCCCCCAACACAGCTTCTCTGCCTCAAGGCCCTCAGCTAACCAGCAGCTTCTCCTATGGAGAGAGAGAATCTGACAGCAGCCCCTGCCCCTCCACCCAGCCGTCTCCCTGGGCCACTCTCCTGCTGTGCCCAGGCAACTGCCTCTTGGGGAGTGGGGCCAGACTGGCACAGTAAACCTCCCGTCTAATGCAAAGAGCTCCTCTTATTCCTGTGTCCCTTTGTTTACAAATGAGGAGGTTGTGGAGAGGCCTAATGACGAGCACCAGGGCCTGCAGAAAGTGTTTCCCTGAGCGCCGAGGCTGGGGAGTGGGACCCCTGGAAGGCAGAGGCCGCTTCCCGGCCCCTGCACTGGCCAACTGCCGGGACATGCTGCCTGTGGCGACACTTATTAAGCTATCTGAAGCCGTCAAGGGAAGCCTGTTGTGTGTAAATATCAACTGTCTGGCAAAATACCTGCAGCGGGATTTTATTTCTGCTGGGCATTATTATGAGTATTGATTTGAGTATCTGAAAATTCAATAAAACAGATTAAACCTCCCAAGGAATGAGTGTGTGGACCATCAACCCATGTCGCCCTAGGCATGACATCTTCGTGGGTAGGAAGGAGTCGACAGGTGGGCATCTGAGTGGGGTGTGGGGAACTGGAGTCAGGCTGAGCCGAGCTCAGCGGGAAGCACCTCCCCAAAGGGACTGGCCGCTAGCTCATCAGTCCAGGCCTGATCTCAGGGCCCCCAACACACACTGAGGATATAGGGGTGACACAAACATGGTCCTTCCTTCTGCAGGACATCTGGCCTGGCTCCTCAGGAAACGAGTAGCCGCAGAAAAGGAAGGGGGTGTTGTATATTCTAGATACAAGAGATGAAAGACACCCAGCCACCAAATGCCAACCTTGACTGAATCTTCGTTCAGAAGAAAAAGCAGCTATCAAGGACAGTCCTGGGACATCTGTGCAATTTGAATACGGCCTGGGTGCTAGAAGATATTAGAGAAACTATTAATTTTTTAGGCGTGATAATGGTTTGGTAGGAAAATGTCATTATTAGGAGATGCACTCTGGTTGCACTTTTTTTTGTTTTTTGTTTTTTTTGAAATGGAGTCTGGCTCTGTCACCAGGCTGGAGTGCAATGGCGCCATCTCGGCTCACTGCAACCTCCTCCTCCAGGATTCAAGAGACTCTTCTGCCTCAGCCTCCCGGGTAACTGGGACTGTAAGCGCCCGCCACCACGCCCGGCTAACTTTTGTATTTTTAGTAGAGACATACATTTACACAAGCAGGGACCCGTAGGCTTATCCCTGGGGACGGCTTCATGGAGAGGCCAGGATCTGCTCCTACAGCGGCTGCTGTCTGACTTCAGACACAACGCTCCAAGTTTAGGATACTGAATAGCAGCTTCTATGGGCTGGCTGTTTGTGCTATCTAATAGGCCAGGAGGAAGGGAAGGGACCGTCACCACGTGGCACCAAGGGAGATGCACAGGGCAGAGGAGTCCTCTGAAGGTATATGCCCTTCCCTATATCCAGGGTTGAGGGTGGCCCCAAGAGTCTTGGTGCCAGCCCCTAAGGACCCAGGCTCTGGTTTAGATGGGCCTTTGAAGGACTCTGGGAAATAAGGGAGTCATGGGGATGAGTCCTTGCCCTTATAACACTAAAAACATCAATTCCTGCCAAAATGCCCCCAGCTGGGAGACAAAGGGCAATAGACTGAAGTGGAAGGGGCAGGGCATGCTGGGAGCAAAGGCACACCAGGTGGGCTCAGGCTGCTGGGCGCAGGGGCATTGGGCTGAGGCTGGTGCTGAACAGGTAGGTGCCTTTCGCATACAGCCTGAGGAGGCTGCCTCCCGTTTTGAAGACAGGAGCATTTTAACAGGCTTGTTTTCATGGAGCTCTTTTGATCCACCCTAAAAAAAATAAACCTTAAAATTTCAGCTTCCAAAAATATTGCCAAGCATGATGTAAAACAGACATTGGCTCACCCCTGGGCATCAGCCTCTTGCCCACGCCCACCCACAAAACAGGGGACAGACGCAAGCCGGAAACAGAACCAGACTTGGGGAGAACCAGGGGGAGAAAACCGTGAGGGTGAGGTGAGGTCAGGAAGAGCTCATAGGGCAGGGATCCCGAATGTTGCTGGATGCAGTTGAAAACTCCCAATGTTACAGTTGGCCACAGTCTTGTTAATCAACCTGGGTCAGAACAGTGATGTCAGGTTCCTCGGAGAGATGGCTGAGGCCAGGGCTGGGGCAGGAAAGCCACACGCTGTGCCTGGATCACTTGCAACAGCGGAAAGTGAGAAAGGGCTCCAGAAAATGAAGCGGCAAGCAAGGGGCCACAGGAGACAAGTTAGGCCCCTGGAGGAGATTTGGCCGTGTCCATAGACATTTTTGATTGTGAAGTGAGAGGAAAGTATGCTACTGGCATCCAGCGGGAAGAGCCCAGGGATGCTGCCAAACATCCTGCAGCGCACAGGACAGCGCCCACAACAGGGAGTTCACTAGTCCAAAAGGTTGAGGAACCCTCATTTCCAGTAATGCTAAAGCTATAAGCAGATAAGTAACTAAACGGGAGCTCTTGCTTACAGTAGAACACTGGGTATTGATTGGTAAATGAAGAGGGTGAACCTGAGTTGAAAATTTCCATTTTGAGGAGCATGGTAGCTCATGCCTGTAATCCCAGCACTTTGGAGGCCAAAGTGGGTTTATCACCTGCGGTCAGGAGGTAAAGACTAGCCTGGCCAACATGGTGAAACCCCATTCCCACTAAAAATATAAAAATCAGCCGAGTGTGACGGCAGGCACCTGTAATCCAAGCTATTCTGGAGGCTGAGATAGGAGAATCGCTTGAACCCAGGAGGCGGAGGTTGTAGTGAACTAAGATTGCACCACTGCATTCCAGCCTGGGTGTCAAAG
>NW_022437012.1:584209-588938 GCF_009761245.1 Sapajus apella | reverse complement strand
AAAAAAAAAAAAAAAAAAAAGAGAAGAAAGTAAAAATATGAAAATTACCATTTTGCAGTTATCATCATAGAGATTTGTTCAGGCAAGAATCATCAATGGATGCAAAATCCTGGGGTTGAATTTGGGAGGGGAGCAGGCAAATGTGTGTGTTCCACAGTATTTCCCACAGAGTGCTTGTTTGTTGCAAAGGAAGAAAACTCTAAAAGGGGAGAAATGAGACCACATCCTAGGGTGATCAAAATTAATGTTGCCGTGAGAGGCAGATGTATCCTCCAGATGAGAAGTCATGAGAAGGACACAAAGTTACTGTGTAGTATTCTAGCCAGGGTTGCAGAACGCTAATCCTAAAGTGAGAACATTTAAAAAAAAAAAAATCCTGTAGTTTTTTAACAAAAAGTCAACATCAGCCAGGTGCAGTGGCTTACTCCTATAATCCCAGCATTTTGGGAGATTGAGTTGGGAGGATTGCTTGAGCCCAGAGTTTGAGACCAGCCTGGACAACATAGTGAGACCCTGTCTCTATAAAAAGTAAAAAATAAATAAAAAATAAAAATTAGCCAAGCATGATGGTCCCTGACTGTGGTCTCAGCTGCTCGGGAGGGCTGAGGTGGGAGGTTCATTTGAGCCTGGGATGTTGAGGTTGCAGTGAGCCAAGATCATGCCACTGCAATCCAGCCTGGGTGACAGAGTAAGACCGAGTCTCAAAACAAAACAAAACAAAAAAAAAATCAGCATTGCAAAAGGCAAATAAAAGCTGAGTGTATTTTCCGGATTAGAGATCAAGAGATGCGACAACGAAGTGCCATATGTGACCCTAGGCAGGATCCTGTACTGATGGAAACCGGAAGCTATAAAGGGTGGCATTGGTCAGCTAACAAAATTGGCGCCTCGCAGTGGATCAGTAAAGTATCCTATCTACTTAAAATTTCCTGATGTTGCTAACTATACTATAGTTATGTAAGAGAAAGCTTTTTCTTGCAAAATACACACTGAGGTTTTTAAGAATAAAGGACATGATTTATGGAATTTACTCTCAAATGATTCTGGGAAAAAACTATGTGTGAGGATATGTGTGTGTGTGTTTATATGTGTGTGTATGTGTATGCATACATATACATGTGTGTGTGAGTATATGTGTATATGTACATGTGTGTATATAGGCTGCATAATGCCCTTCTAAAATATCTAAATCCTAGTCTTCAAAATCTATGAATCCTACCTTATATGGCAAAAGGGACTTTGCAAATCAGGTTGGATCTTGATATTGGGAGACTGGGAAGTTAGCCCAGATTATCCTGGTGGGTCCTAAATGTCATCCCAAGGATCCTTCTCAAAGGGAGGCAGGAGATCAGAGTAAGCAGCAGGAGATGTGGCAAGCGAGATGTTGTAGAGATGGATATGAGGGGCTATAAGCCAAGGCATGCAGGTGGCCCCCAGAAGCGGACAAAGATAAGGAAATGGACAGTCTTCTGGAAGCACCAGAAGGAACAAGGGCTGACACCTTGACGTTAGCCCAGTGAAGCTGATGTTGGACTTCTGGCCTGAAGGAACTATCAGAGAGTAAAGTTGAGTTGTTTAATGCCACCAAGGTTCTGGTAATTTGTTCTAGAAGTAATAAGAAATGAATACCTATGCATATACCCGTATGTGAGTATATATACAATACATGCACATATATGTGTATATATAAAATACATACACATACATACACATATATGTGTATATATACACATACATATATATAGGAAACGAATACCTATGCATATGCACATGTACATGTTGTACATGTACATACACATGTACAGGTATATGCATAGGTATTTGTTTCCTATATGTATATATATATGAAATATATATATATATTTGTGTGTGTGTGTGTATTCAGTAGTAGCATAGTGTTATATAGTAGTAGTGGTAGTAAGTACACACATACACACACACACAGAGTTGATAGTCATTGTTCATGGATTCTATGTTTGCAAATTTACCTACTTGGTGAAATTTCTTTGTAACCCCAAAACCAATGCTCATGGTGCTTCTGTGACCAATTTGCCAACATGTGCAGCAGTGGCAAAAAATTTAAGTCACCCACCGCACACATTCCCAGCTGAGGCAGAGCAAGACAGCACTCTGCCTTGTTTCAGCCCTCATCCTGTAAACATATGTCCTTTTCATGGTCTATTTAGTGCCATGTTTTTAACATTTTTCTCTGTTCTGTTGGCGATTTTGTTGTTTAAAATAGTCCCCAAACTTAATGCCGACATGCTCTCTAATGTCTCTAAGCACAAGAAGGGTGTGATGGGCTGTACAGAGAAACTGTGTGTGTTAGGAAAGCTTTGTCCTAGCATGAGTTATAATGCTCTGGACCATGAGTTCAATGATCAATAACATGTATCAATGGACAAATAATATGTATCAAATCAGGTGTTTTTAAACAGAAACAAGGTTATGTATAGATCAGTGGACAAAATATTGTGACCAGAAGCTTAGGGGAACCTAACCCTGTATTTCACGCAGGAGCAATGGTTCTCTATGTGCCTTCAGGGGTCATGGTGAAGTCCTAGAACGTCACTACTGAGAATAAAGAGAATATATATGGGGAGAGAGAGCACAAGTAATAAAGTCAGGGGAAAAGGTGAGTCTGAAACAAGAAAAAAAAAAAAAAGAAAATGTGAGTCTGGGTTCAGGGCCTGTGGGTGTTCTTTGTATTATTCACGCAACTTTACTGTACATGTGAAGTTATTTTCAAATAAAATGGTGAAAGAAAGAGTGGCTGTGTCAAGCCCTTGGATCTGAGTATCTCATATCAAGTCAGTGGATCAGTGCTCCATGAGGCGCTGGTGCTAGCAAAAGGGTCTGGTTAGCAGCAGCGCAGGCCCCAAACAGGGAGTCCACAGGTGGGAAAAGGCGGAGTGGTCTCCGTGGTAGCTACGTTGTGAGAGGGCTAGCAGCAGCTGGCAAGAAGCAAAGGATCAGGGTACAGACCCGAACCCTGGGCCCCTGGTGGGGCCAGCAGCTGGCTGCCTAGCGAAGGGAGCTGTGACACAGAGAAGTGGAAGCGCTACCCAGCAGTCACTGTCTGTATTCCCCTGGCCGGGGGAGTGAGGCGGATGCCCCAGGGAGAAGCACATCACCCTCCTTCTTAAGTCCATCTAACTGAGGGGCTCTTTCAGCCACACAGTCACTCAGGCCAGAAACTCGGCCCTCATCCTTGTCCCTACATCCGGTCACAAGCTCATCTATCCCTTCCGTGGTCCCCACAGGCGACTGCATGGGGCTGACATTTTACTTGACTATCTTATCTCAAATGTGTCATGTGCACAAGTGAATTCTTGGTTTCCCTCCAAACCTGGCTCCCTTCCAGTTGTCCTCAGTGATGTAAATAATACCATCATTCACCTAGATGCCTGTGTCCAAGAGTTGTGCATGATTCTCTGGCTTCTGTTTGCACTTTTTTATTGTAGTGGTGGTAATTTTGGTTTTGATATTTTGCTCTGGTAAATATAAAATTCTGGTAAAATTCACTTATAGGAAATTGTAGCATTATGTTAAATTTGATATGTTTTGATACATACATACACCTGTATACCTAATACCTCAGTCAGGATATAGAATGTCTCCATCACCCCCAAAGAGTTATCTCATCTTCCCTTCCAGATCCTGGTTTGATTGTTCAAATGTTACCAGTCTTGGAGTCCTGGGATAAATTATACTTAATTGTGATTATCATCTTCTAATAGATTATTGGCTTGAATTTGCTAATATTAAATATTCTATTAAGAATTGTGGTAGTCTGAATAATGGCCCTAATATGCTCATGTTCCAATCCCTTGAGCCTATGATTATGACTTTCTATGGCAAAAGAGACTTTGAAGATGTGATAAGTTGGAGATCTTGAGATGGACCTGGATTACCCAGGCAGACCCTAAATGTACTCACAAGTGTCCTCATCCCAGGGAACAGAGGGAGATTTGACGGGGGAAGAAGGCAACGTGGTAACTGGAGCAAGATGCTTCAGCTGGATAGCTTTGCAGATGGAGGGGCAAGCCCGGGGCTCCAGGAGCTGGAAAAGGAAAAGACACAGATTCTCCCTTGGAACCTCAGGGAGTTTGGTCCTGCTGGCAGGTTGATTTCAGCCTAGTGAAACTGATTTCCAACTTCTCAATTCCAGAACCCTAAGAGAATAAATCTGTATTGTTTCAAGCCCTCAAGTTTGTGATGATTGGTTACAGCAGCAATTAGAAACAGGTATAGGAATTTTTGTGTTTAAATTCATAAGGAATATTTTTCTGTAATTTTCTTTTATTTCCATGTCAAAATTTCAGGTTTTGTAACAGGGAGGTTCTAGCTTCATAAAATCAGTAGAAAGTGTTTCCTGTCCTGTTTTCTGAAAGAGTTTGCATCAAATTAGTATTATTTCTTTCTCAATTATTTGACAGAATTCACCAGCAAAACCATCTTCTACAAGATTTCGTTAATTCAAAATCTTTATTGAAAACCTCCATGCCAGGTACTGGGGATAGAGTAATGAGCAAGAGGACATTTCTGCCCTCAGGCAGCTTGCATTTTAGTAAGAGAAATAGTCCATAAGTGAGTGAAAACCATAAACTAGGATTCTGTGGCGGACACTGGCCGGGCCCTGGAGAATAACAGAGCCATGGGGGGATGGAGAATGCAGTGGGTGGGGAGGACCTCGCTTAGGGGTAGGGAGCGTTTCGGCAGTGGGGAG
>NW_022437012.1:562062-584199 GCF_009761245.1 Sapajus apella | reverse complement strand
GCAGTGGGGAGGACCTCACTTAGGGGCAGGGAGCGTTTCGGCAGTGGGGAGGACCTCACTTAGGGGAAGGGAGCCTTTCGGCAGTGGGGAGGACCTCACTTAGGGGTAGGGAGCATTTCGGCCGTGGCCTCTTCCTTTCTCAGAAACACTCATTCTAGGTGTCCATGATGAAAAAGGAGCTGTTCTCTGTCCTAAGTATGCAGTATATTAATTTTCATAATTAGCAACTATTTTCTTTTCCTTTTTCTCAGCAATCTGGGAACACGTGCCAAGTATGTCCTCCACATAATCAATTTGATTTGTCACAGCCCATGGGACTCTGTGCTGCTTTGGTGAGGACCTCAAACCTTCTGCACGCGACTCCCTCATCACCCCCCCTCCATCTCCCTCGCGCCTCTCCTGCTTTTCAGCTCAGCGTCCCCCCCAGGTCCTGGTTTCCTGGATGCCACGCCTTCTTGCGTCTTCTTCGGGCTGCCAAAGAGTTTTCTGAGGTTTCATCTCAACTCTTGCAATGAGCCATTTTCAGGAGTCTTTCTCTTCTGAGTCCTCAGAATGATCTGCCTTCCTCTTGTTCGACAGTATTTTTCCATAGGCTCCATAGAGAAGTTTGCCGTTCTCAATCCACCCTTGGGTGTGGGTTGTGAAGTCTCCTGGTGTGCTAGTGGGCTGGGTAGCAGCACTGGGCCGAAGCACTGGACAAAGCCCCTTGGGATGACTTGCTGTGCCTCGGTGCACAGGCACCAGAGCAGCTGTCTGTCTGACCATCTGTCTGTCTGGGATGCCACTGCTCTTCTCCACTGCCTAGGCTCAGTCACACCACACAGCCGGAGCATCTGAAAACCCCAGCCTGGAAGGCACTGGCCACCACCATACCTACGTCTGCCCCTGCATCTAGTACTTGACTTGTGGCAGAGAATTTAGAGGAGCAGATAACTGCAAAAACCACAGACTGCTCTGCCTTGAAGTTCCTCTCCCCAGAGCTCCCAGAAGACCCACAGCTGGAGAGTTTATTTATGTTAACCTGCTATTTAGGAATTAAGCTCCAATTTGAAAATTAGGGATTGTAATTTAGCATTAACCCAGATGTCAAGATGTAATGAGACACACTGTGGGGGAAATTGAATTCCATATTGCCAAAGACCCATTTTATTTATAATAACCAGCCACTCACATCATGCCAATATTGATGGATCATATGTTTAAATTTTTGATAGCTCATTCATTTCTATAATTACATTTATTTCAAATTAAATTAAATAAGTCTCACACACCCTTGATATACAAAGAGACGAAATTAATTTGTGGATCAGAATTAACCTGCCATTCAACCCGGGGACTGTCCTTTCTAGCAGCCCTTGGAGAGTGGCATGCTGCCATTTGAGAGAGGAAGGTTCGCATGTGCATATAAACAACTTTTAACCTGGGAAGGGCTCATCCTCAGGCTGGGAGCGCAGTGTCATCGCAAATGTGATGGAGTAGGAGTGGACTTGCTCACCGATAGGTGCAGACACAGAGAACAGGCCATTTGCCACCAGAGCTGATCTTCCTTGAAAACTGCAAAGCAGTCAGTGGGGCAGCAGCCTGGAGTTTCAGGAAACCATGTGACTGCTGGGGTTTGTCTCTAGGCCACTGGTTACTGATGAGTGACCTTGGGCAAGATTCATGCAATTGCCTTTCCGGAGCAGGGTAGTAGAAATGGGCACTATTCCCTGTGTACCCACGGTCTCCTGGCTACTGAGGCTCGTCCAAGGGTGCAGTCATGGGCAAATGTGGCCAATCAGATGGGCAAAGGAGCCAGAACAGGTGGGTCATGTGGGTGATGTGGAGGGGGTTGAGAGAGGCTTCTGGCTGGTCAGCCAGAGTTGGCACCCTGCATGCTATGGAAAAGCCCGTCCATAGAAAGGATGAAGCTGCCTTGCAGAGCCGGGCAGAAGCGGAGAGTCTGCAGTCCAATGCGGGACGGAGGGAGTAGTGTTTGCCCTTGATCTTCTGGTGCCCCTGCCTTCTTGGTGTCCTGTGGCTGGCAGTCCAAGCTTGCCGCTGCATTGGCTCAGTGTACCCTCTCACAAGCCAGGAGACTGTGGCAACCAGGGCTGAGAGAGGCGTAACCCCACAGGCCCTGGCAGGACAGCAGAATGTGCAAGAATGGCAGATGCTGTCTAGATCTGAGAGGGCCGTAGTCAGCCCCAGAGGATGCCCTGCCTGTGCAGAGGTGTGGCAGGCCCCAGACATTTTCATGGGCCTGAACTGGGGAGCTGAGGTTGACTGTAGGAACAGGTCTGAGAGAGAGCCGGGGGCTGGGCTCTGGAAATGTCCCAGAGGGACATGCCTGGGAGCCGGGATGGGGGGCTTAGCTCTATCCAAGATGTTAGTGAAGGGCCGGGTTGGGACCCACAGACAGTGGCAAGGCAGTGCTCACCATGTCCTAAGCCGAGGCTGGATGGGACATTGCACGTCTTGGCTCTGTACAGGCCACGTGACCACTGAGAATTGGAAACACCTCCACTCAGGGCATTTACCTAGCACCTCCTCCTCCTCCTCTGCAATTATCCCTGTCCCCAGGCTAGAGGATCGGGGGAGAGGAGGTCTTCTGAATCAATAGAGTTTTAAGTCTTCAGTGGCTAAGAAATCCCTGCATTTGACTTGGTTTATTTATAAGTAGTTATCATCCGTTTTTAGAATCAAACAGAAGAGGGGCTAAGCATCAGAAATTAAATCAAGTGACACTGAAAACAGAGACGTGCTTTCGCATATTTGAATCTGTAGGCATGGAGCGTCGCCCCTGGGACCTGCATTTTACAGCAACCCCCACCCCTCTCCCCCAGGAAGAGGGGGAAGGTCCTCAGACCACACCTGTGAGCTGTACTTAGCAGGAGAACACTGCACAGAGGCATGGGGCTTTTCTGAGAGTTGAAGCAGTGGCAGGTGACAAAGGAAATAGGTGTTGCCTCTTCAGAGGATCCAGGTGTTAGCAGTTACAGGAGCCATCTTCAGCTCGGCTGAGAGAAGGGTTTCCTGACTGCTGCATTCTTCATCAGTGGGTGGATGTCCTGCCCCAGGATGGAGGGCCATGTGTCAGGGACTGCAAAGAAGAAAGATGCCCTGTTAGGGTTAGAGGTTGGGCAAAGGGGCTTCTCATATCCTCTTCCAATTTAGAGATCAACAGCTACTTACACTGAGCTCCTGATTGTGTATCTCTAGAATGAGCAAGAATGAATCAATCTAAGACCAGACCCTGGGGCTCCCAGTTACAGATATGAAAAAGTTAAAATGACCCCCAGCCCTGAGCCCCTGCAGGAGGTGGGGATTGATAATTCCTAATTAGCTCATGCAATTACCACAACAGTCCAGATATTGAAACTATTATCCTGATTTTACAGATGATGAAACAGATTCAATGACAGTAATTAACCTGCCCAAGGTTATGCAGTTAGTAAGCAGCAGAATCAAAATTAAATCCCATCTCTCATGTCATTCCCAAACATTCCAGGCCTCTTTAAATAATCTTTATTCTAAGAGGGAAACTTTCAGAAAATCAGACTTTTAAAATCTTTCGACTACACTTGGTGAACCTCAAAGGGATTTCTGGTCAAAATCAGCTCCAATAAAGCCTCAACTGGTCACGTGCAAATGTTCAATTGTTTCTGTGTATTTTTTCCCACACCTGGAATTCAGCTATCTTTACCTTTCCTCCACAGAAGTCTCCTGCCCTTGCATCTTATAAATATTTCAGACCATCTGGGCCTGCGGAAGGAAAAAGAACAGAGCCTCCTTCATGTGTTTCCCTGCACAAGTTGTGGGACTCCGTGGAAGGGACACTGGGGACTTCTCACCTGGGCACACTGCCAGGCAAGAGAACAGTCTCAGTCGGCAATTGATCTGGGCCTCCTGCCCTGTCTCCTGGGGTGACTCAGAAAGCACGGAGGCAGTCTACCGGGGTGAATCTGAATTGAGGGGGGCTTGCTTACCTGCTATGGCCCTTTGTGGCTGTTAGTTGGGGATGTCATTTAAAATTCAGTGCTCACTGAGGACTCCACGCACTGTAGACTCCCAATAAACGCTGCTTATGAGTTCAGGAGAGGAAAGTGGCAGCATCCAGGATGGGTTGTGCACAGAAGTCTGATGCAGACAGCCCTGGGAGGAGCCAGGGGCCATGAGGATGCTATTCTGACCCCAACCTGCCACCCAGCCACCCCTCTATCTAATGGGACCACAGATCTGAGTGACGTAAACAATAAACATTTATTTCTCGCAGCTCTGGAGGGTGGAAATCCGAGATCAGAGTGCCAGCATGGTTCCAGATAAAGGCCCTCTTCCTGGTGTTTTTTTTTTTTTTTTTTTTTGAGACAGAGTTTCACTCTTGTTACCCAGGCTGGAGTGCAATGGCGCGATCTCGGCTCACCGCAGCCTCCGCCTCCTGGGTTCAGGCAATTCTCCTGCCTCAGCCTCTTGAGTAGCTGGGATTACAGGCACGCACCACCATGCCCAGCTAATTTTTTGTAGTTTTAGTAGAGACGGGGTTTCACCATGTTGACCAGGATGGTCTCGATCTCTTGACCTCATGATCCACCCGCCTCGGCCTCCCAGAGTGCTGGGATTACAGGCTTGAGCCACCGCGCCCGGCCCCTTCCTGGTTTATAGACAGACATCTTCTTGTATCTTCACATGATGGAGAGAGGAGAGAGAAGGAGCAAGCTCTCTCCTGTGTCTTCTTGCAAGAGCACTAATCCTTTTCATGAGGCCTCCTCCTTCATGACCTCATTACCTCCCAAAGGCCCCACCTCCTAACACCATCACCTGTGGAGTTAGGGTTTCAGCATGTAGATTGATGGAGGAGGGGCACATTCAGTCTGCAGCACCCAATAAGTTCACATTCTGAGGTGCCAGTGGATGTGAATTTGGGGGACACTGTTCCTCCAGTTGCCTGGAGGTACAGGACGGCGGCAGTAGGAAGTTGGGACGCAGGTCCTGCCTGACGTCAGCTCTCTTTCCCGGCTGTTGAACAGAAGCTCTAGGGTGGTTATTGCAGATGTTCCACCTCACGCTCTTGGATCCTTTCTTCTGATTCTCTGTCCCTTTGCTTTTCACTGCCTGCACCTAACACTGTGTCTGGAGGATTGCCCTTAGGCCACTGGAGAGGCTTATGCAACGAACCGGGAAGTACCTGAAATCTTTTTTTTTTTTTTTTTTGAGACGGAGTTTCGCTGTTGTTGCCCAGACTGGAGTGCAATGGCACGATCTTGGCTCACCGCAACCTCTGCCTCCTGGGTTCAAGCAATTCTCCTGCCTCAGCCTCCCGAGTAGCTGGGATTACAGGCAAGCACCATCACGCCCAGCTAATTTTTATATTTTTAGTAGAGACGAGGTTTCACCTTGTTGACCAGGATGGTCTCGATCTCTTGACCTCGTGATCCACCCGCCTGGGCCTCCCAAAGTGCTGGGATTATAGGCGTGAGCCACTGCGCCCGGCCTAGTAACTGAAATCTTAATCCCAGGGGCAGCCCTTACAGCATAGCTCCTGGAACTCCCCTTTAGAACCAGCTACCTTCTGCAGGACCTTACCTGAGATCACTCCCTGGGTGCACTTCCTTAATAAGGCCCTGGAATGGGAATCCTTGTTTCAGAGTCTGTGTCTGGGTAGGCTTGCCAGATTTAGCAAATAAAGATATAGTTAAAAATAATACATAATAAAAAAATTAAATAACAATAAACAAAAGCCTTGTTAAATTTGATTTCACAGAAGCAACAAGTAATTTTCAGTGTAATTATGGCCCATGCAATATTTGGGACATATTTATACTAAAAAATATTTGTGGTTTATCTGAAATTCAAATGTAATCGGACAGCATGTTTCTTTGTTGGTGGTGGTGCTGGTTTTTGGCAACTCTAACTTTAGGAAGCCTAATTTAAGAAAAACTTACTCTGATCGGACGAACTTGGAGCACCATCTTGTCCCTAGACAAAGTTATGTAGCACTTGGGTTGGGATAAGCATTTGATTAGATCAAGGTCCACTCTTGGATCTGAAGGTGACGTCAAGTCCACCCAAAGCGTTAGGACTGCTTGCTTCACATGGGGAGGGTGGTTTGGATTTGGGGGAGACAATCACGTGCTCTGATACTAAATATAACCAACCACAGTTTATTCACGTTACTCAGGCGTTGTCTACAATGTCATGATAGACACCAAATCAGCACATACTGAGCCTTTGCCCGTCAGGGAAAAGACAGGGTTAGATCCTTTGAGCCTCTTGGTGACATCTTCGCCAACTAATCAATATACGACCTTATTCTTTGAGTGCCTCTGTTTAAAGACACCTTATTTAATACACATTGTTGATTCACTGACGAGGAACTCACAGCCAATAGCACACAACTTATGCCTGAACGAAACTTGCCCAACATACAAATTTTCTCTGTAAGGTACATCAGTCTTCTCGCACTTGGGAACACCAAACAGCACTTCAGCACTAGGTTTGGGGCGATTTTAAATCGCAAAACCACCGACCAGAAAAAAACCCAAAATGTAGAAAACGTGGCACTAAATAGACTGCAGAAACGACACTTGTTACGGGATGAGAGCTGGAACAGGAAAGCTGAGCATTACGTTCCTAGGCCGCAGCTGGGAAAGCACACGTCAGAGGACCCAAATTTTGCCACCAAGCCATGTTTGCACGTGGCCGGAAGGGCACTGTGAATATGGAGCTGGGGTCTCAAAGAAAAGTTAGCAAGTATCAAATTCACAAATATGAAATCTACAAATTCAACCTGCAAACACCAGTTAATGGCTGTATTTGCAGAGCTGCTAGGGCTTGTTTCAAGTATACTCATATTACATTTACATTGCGGAGAATCTCCTACTACCAAAATACAGGGGCTAGCTAGATAAATACAGAACTGAACAAACAGCCTCTTACAAGGAACTCTGTTTGTCTAGCTATCAACATGCAGCCTTTCCTTGCTATGTAACTGTAGTAGCTAGCTACATATTTGCAGTGTTAACACAAATGACTTTGTACAAGGCACCATATTTGCCTGGCAATTTCGTACCTGTATGACATGAAATTCCTGAATCAACCCTCTAGCTGCGTAATCTGTAAATAGAGTGCTTGCTTTTTAAAGAAACTAGCAGAGGGAAAGGCCATGCGATAAGTCACTTTACAAGTTGCTTCTACTGTTTACACAGCCACCTGCTATCCCACATCCGTGGCCCTGCCGTGGGACTGTTTAACCAAGGTGGTTATTTTAAGTGTTTGGAAGGGATCATCCATCAAAGCCTTTATTTATCTCTTGAAAGACACTTATCTCTTGCATAGATTGACTGTTTGCCCAAACAATCAAAACATTAAAAAGGTTTCTGGTTTTTGTTTTTTTTTTTTTTTTTTTGTGCTGAAGGAGGCAGCCTCTTCTGGGGGCAGCTCTCCGGGGTCCCTTTTATTTCCCAGGAGCAAGAAGGTTCGCTTGGAAGAATTGCATGGGATGGAGGAGTGTTAGAACGATCTGATATTGTCATAGCAGGCCTCCTACAATGTGACATTCACAATGCTTTATTTCCCCAACTTTTTGTTTTAATTAATTTGATTATTTTAGAATTAACTTTCTTTACCAAAATTATACAGTACATGCATACAGTTTTTGAATCAACTATTATTAAAGGCTTATGCAGAAGTCTTTTAAACCCCTTCCCTGCCGACACACACAAAGCAATGCTTTTTTTTTTTTCTTGAGACAGGTTTTCTCTCTGTTGTCCAAGCTGGAGTGCGGTCACATGATCACAGCTCACTGCAACCTCCAACTCCTTGGCCCAGGCAATCCTCTCACCTCAGCCTCCCAAGTAGCTGGACTACCGGCACTCACCACAATGCCTGGTTTATTTTTAAATTTTTTAGTAGAGATGGGGGGGTCTCATTCTGTTGGCCAGGCTGGTCTTGAACTCCTGGCCTCAAGTGATCCTCCCATCTCGGCCTCCCAAAGTGCTAGAATTACAGGCGTTAGCCACCACACCCGGCCCTGCTGCTTCTTCTGGTGCTGACCCTGGTTGTGGAGTAATATGTTAATGTCTACTTTATTGATTTATCCATTTTAGCATTACCTATAGATTTCTTGTTAGGATGGCTGAGGTTTTAGCTCTCTTCTGCCCTCATCTGCCCCTCCTTCTCTTCCTCTCATGATGCCCCATGATGCCCCATGGTTCTCAGAGTGATACCCACCCAGTGGCATCATGACAAGGTCCTGCGTGGCCTGGCCCCTGCCAGGCTCTCCAGCTTCCCTCCATCCCACCATCTCGAGTCATGTTGTCCTCCTTGTAGTTCCTAGGATGCCCTGCGCTCTTTCTCCCTGAGGCCTTTGCCCATGCTGTCCCTCTGCCTGGGAGCCCTTATTCCGAGTCCTCCACCCAGGCCACCTGCTCATCCTGCACTCTCAGCCCAGAGATCACCTCCTCAGGCCATGCCCCCTCGTATATTCTCACAATGTCCTATGCATTCCACAGCACTGATCACAGCTTGGAATTACATATTTATTACACATTTCCATGTTAACTATGTATGTTCACAGTTATCTTCTCCATTGAGTCTCCTTGTGAGGACAGAGATAGCCTCCATTGGCTGGTCATAATTTCCAAGAGCCTCGCACAGTCCCTGATCCCCTAGGATGCATCTGATACAAGTTTATTAAAAATAAATGTCCCTGGGTGTGTCTCTCCACATCTCTGAGATCCAGGTGTTTCAGAAGGAAAGTGGGGCTGATGACAACTGCCATGCAGGGCGGCCATGAGGCGGGAGGGCCTGTGTGTGACCTGCAGTAGGTGCCCAGAGGTTAACCTCACAGGCTGAATGCACCCTGTCCTGGTGTCCTGCCTCTTGGCTGCTGAAAGGGTCTGCTGGCCTATGTGTCTCCATCCCTTGTCCATAAAGCTTCTCATGCATGAGCTCTGCCCCTTCATCATTTCCCCATGCCCATGATGAGTGTGGGGCTAGCACAGAACAGAGCCTCAGTGTCTTAGGTGGGGCTCCCCAGAAACAGGCCTGGGACAAGAGCCCCAGAGCAGGGGCTTTTCTGGCACTTCCCCATGAGGAAGCTGGATAAGGAAGGATGGAAGGGGAGAGGGCCGAGCCAGGCTGGAGCTTCAGCCTGACCCATGGGGACTCTGGACATGAGGACTCTCTGAGAGTAAACAGTGCCTCACACTGGCCTCTCCTAAAGCCGAAGAGCTGTGCTTTCTCTCCAAGTATCCCTCAAGGGCAGAGGGCAGGGTAGGGAGTCAGTTCCAGGCACTTGATTCTCTGCACCTGGTGCCCCCCAAAAAGAGATGCAGTTGTGAGGGTGCACTCAAAAGTACATGGCAGGGAGCACAAAAGGCCTGGATCAAGTATCCCTCACCCACTACACTCAGCAAAGGCTTCTCAACTTTGTTCCAGAATCCAAGATGGGGTCTCTTGATGACAGCAGAGAAACAGCCCCATGGCTGGCATTTCTGCCCGGGTGGATGGCAGGAAAAAAATGAGCTCCACCTGGCAGTGAGTCAGCCTGGAGCCCTCTCAACCTCCCGGGGGGGCATCTGCCAATTCCACTTGCCCCTGAGGCCCCACCTGGCCTCTGCTGGCTCCTCTGCTGGGTCCTGGCAGGTGGGCAGGGAGAAGGGCAGAGAAGCCCAGCCTTCCCCCTACAGCCTGAGAAGTGCCCATGGCTGCTCGGGTTGGAGAGGCCTTGACAAATCCTTCTCTAAGAAACAGTGTGGAAAAAAACAGATGGAAAATCCTGACTTGGCCAATTAATACGAGCAGCAGGAAAATCCCTAAATTGGTTCCATAACAACCAATCTCTGTTTCCAGGTCCATGGGTAGACAGAAAAAAATGGATCCCACATGAAGGAAAATTGAAGTGCACCCAAAAGTTCATCAATACTTTTCTGTCTTGCCTCACCGGCCCCGGCCAAAGTTGTTAGAACATGCCTGCCTCCCTGGTTAAGCGAGGTAATTTGATCTGGGCAATAATCGTCATAAATATTCATGGTTTTGCCTTAACATTAGGATAACATCTGTTTCCAAACATCTGCAATCTGTTTTCAATGCTTCAGTAAAATGTAAATTAGCTATAACTAATACAATAAAGCACTAATGAGGGCAATGATAATGAAAGATGCCCATTAGGGCTGAGGTCCAGGCTTGTTTCCAGTGGCTGGTTTCCTGGAGTTCTCCAGAACTTTGCTTTCTACCACTACAGACTTCCCCCAGCTGAACGGGGCGTTGGAAAACCTGCTCACTTCTTGGTTTGCAAGCATGTGACTAAACAGGATCTCCTCCATACCTCATCCTTCTCTAGAGGAGGCGCACCAATCTTTCTAGAAGTCAAGGCTGTCTGGGCAGGTTCCACACATGGAACCTTCCACTTCCTGCCGAGCGAAGTCCTTTCAGTAACCCGTTTGTCCTTTAAGACTGGGTTATTGGCACTGTCTAGAGGGTACCTACAGTGCTGAGATACCTCAGTGGCTGAGACAAACCGTCCAATTAATAGACAGAGATGAGCAGAGTATTCATTCACAGAAGAAATGCTGATAGTCAAGGATTATTTGAGGAGTTTCACTTTCACTAGTCATAATTTTTTTTTAAAGACAGGGTCTCACTCTGTTGCCCAAACGGGAGTGCAGTGACACGATCTCAACTCACTGCAACTTCCACCTCCCAGGCTCAAATGGTTCTCCTGCCTCCACCTCCTGAGCAGCTGAGAATACAGGGGTGTCCCACTACTGCCTGGCTAATTTTTTGATTTTTAGTAGAGACAGGGTTTCCCCACATTGGCCACGCTGGTCTTGAACTCCTGACCTCAGATGATCCATGCACCTCAGGATCCCAAAGTGTGGGATTACAGGAGTGAGCCACCATGCCCGGCTCACTAGTCACAGCTAAAAGAAAAATTGAAACAAGGATGAACAATAAATAATGCTATAATTTTAACAGCAAAATAGCTAAGTTGCAAAAACAAAAATTCATGTAAAATGACACTACTCTTATTTTTTAAAAAAATAACAAACAAAAACGCATACACATTGGGAAAAATATGGATGCACACCAAATTGTTCAGAGTTACCTGTGTCTAACAGGATTAGAGAGATGTCTTTGTTTTATCAACTGGATGTGTTACCAGGACTACGTCTTGTTTTTGGTTCATTTATCTGTTTTTAGGCTAGTCAAGTGAAGCAGTGGGAGTGGAAGAGGAACAAAGGCATCTGTAACTGTCTGTGATCAGTTAGTTGTGAACGCCACTGCCCTTGGACCAGTCTTTATTTTTTATAAAGCACACCCACTTATTAATTTCACCGGGGAGCTGGGCACAGTGTCTCAGTCCTGTAATCCCAGCACTTTGGGAGGTCGAGGTTGGTGGATCACCTGAGGTCAGAGGTTTGAGACCAGCCTGGCCAACATGGCAAAACGCTGTCTCTACTAAAAATACAAAAATTAGCCAGGCATGGTGGCCGGCACCTGTAATCCCAGCTTCTCAGGAGGTTGAGGCAGGAGAATCCCTGGAACCCAGGAAGCAGAGGTTGCAGTGAGCTGAGATCATGCCACTGCACTCCAACCTGAGTGACAGAGTGAGACTCTGTCTCAAAAAAAAAAAAAAGTTTCAAGGGGGAAAATAGTAACTTTATAGTGGAAAACTCTGGAGGACACCATCTTAACCAAGTTATCAGAATAAACATCACCCTCAGCGGAACACATGGACACCCCATGTCTCCTGATGAGACGCGCTGAGGAGGATGCCCCTCCCTCGTGCGGTGTCCCTGGAAAATTACGTCACCTGGTTGGAACCCTGGGGAGATATCACCAAGCTTGGATCAGGGGACCTTCTACAAAATAACTGGCTGGTACTCTACAAAGGTGAGAATGACACAAAATACAAAGACAGACTGCATAAGCATTCCAGGGTAAAGAATACCACAGAGATGGGATATGTGGTCCTGGGTTTGTGTTTGCTTTTGAAGAAGGAGCAGCAGCAAACGAGCAGCATCTCGAACCCTGAACAGGGAAGGACGTGGTGATTTATTCAGCCTGGAGCTGCAGCAGGTGAAAATACATTCACAACCGAGCTCCCTGACAAAGAAAATCCTTGCCTTTTGAAGGCTTACAATTCTAGAAATTACATGTGAAAAGGTCTTGATCCATGAAGTAGGCGTGGGGTACGTGACTACATGGGGCTTTGATCATGTTCAAGCAAAAACAATACCTTCCGGAAAGATCCCTCCATACCATGCCTGCCATCTCTAGGGGTGCCAGTAAGGGCAGTGCCCACTCTGGTAGGCTTTATTTCTCCTATTGAAACACAATGTAGAAGTCAAGGGGGAGGTGGTCTTAGAAGCTTAGGAGGATTAAGGGTCTCCTTCCTCACTCCCCGCTTTGAGAATCTCACCTATAACATCAGTGAGAGTTCTCATTCTCATCATCATTCTCATTTTCCTGTTCCTCTGAAGAGACTGATTGACAATGATTCATATAATATACTTGTGATGTGGTTCTCTGGTTAACTACAGCAGTGATGAACCTTTTAATCATCTGAAGGAACGGGGGGAACAAACAAGGCAGTAGCAAACAAACACTTATTACTACTACAACGCTTACAATGAGAGTCTTGAATCCTCCCAAGGATGAGAACCAACCTCCAAACAAGGACTCAGGGCTAAATCCGTGCCATTCCTGCACAGACACATGTGCCAGTTTGGTCGTGTCTCTTACAGTATCCTCCACTGCCTGCCCCTGGTCATCTACGTGTGGACAGCAGTTGTTTAGACTGAATTTCCACAGATTTCTCCTTCAGCTGCCAGCAAATAATCTAAGGCCAGCCCATTTTGACAAATTGTGTTTCTCATTTGAGTTTCCTGTTGGGCCAAAATGGACAGAGCTTTCCCTGTTTCATTAGTGAGTATTTCCAAAACAGCCTGCAACCAGATGCTCCGGTTGAGCATGTAAATAGGAGTCCAGTATTCCCATGAACCATCCTCTGCCCGTGTGGCCAGCCCGTAATACTCAATAATTCTCTCCGGTGGCCACTCATCATCTTTCATTTGCCTATCTTTAGCTTCTTTCCTCCCAGGTGGAGTAGACCAGATATCCTAACAGCTCACCATCTAACAGATAATAGGAAAAAAGAAGGTTTGATGGTCTATGACACAGCTACCTGTCCATCTTTCAGGCAGTTGTACACATGCTCTGTGTCCACATATCCAGTACAACCCAGCCAGGGCCGTCCCGTCTCTCCGATACCCAGGATGATTCCAAGCGTCCTGTAATTTTGGAAATTTTCAGAAGGGGTTTTTCCCTGTGTAATTTGAGCTCCACCAGGTTACAGTGTCCACTGTTCCATTACACAGTTGCTGCCCTAAGCAGCTAAGCTTTCCTACTGGAACAGTGAAGTATTTCCCTTCTCTGGCCAAACAGTATTGTCCAATCATCAAAACCTTTAAAACCCAGAAACTGTTGGTTTAAATTCTTTGAACTGAGGTTAGGTCAGGGACAGGGTCAGAGGGTAATAACTCCCGGGCTTCCCATGGCCATCAGTCACTCATAGTAGTTCCTCCACATACACAGCAAGAAGTCACATTAAGGGAATGGGCCACTTTTTCAGCAAATTGGAGGAACAAGTTCTTTGTCTTTTTCAGAAGCTCCGGCACAGGCCCATCTAATAAAGAAGGTCTGGTACACTGGCTGGGCTGGCTGAGCGTTTTTTGATTTTCCCCTGAATCTGGATACTGACTCCAGGATCAAGTCCTTTTCCATTAATTCCTAGCATTACACTCTCCCCTTCTTCCCAGCTGGTTTTCTTGGGGGTTTGTGATTATTAATTCTGCTGGGTTACAGTGTCCTGAGATGCAGGGGACATTGCTCTATGGAGTGGTGTCCTTCTCTTTTACAAGGCGAATGGGATCATTTTTATCATCCTTCCAAGTGGCCCAGATGATGCATGACCAATAAATGCATTCACTGCACCAGTAGGTTTTCTGACAGGTATACTTATGCCCTTTTGCATAACTTTGTTCCCATCCGAGGGAAGCACAGCCCCCCCGCCACGACCCCACTGGAATGATAGGCATTGATGGCTGCAGAGGCATCAAACCTTAGGGTGACTTGCTTTGGGCTTCCCTCTTCCTCTGTTTTAGCTATTAACTTAGTAGGGCTGTTCCATCGCCCCGTTATGAGTTTAATTTCAAAAGTGGTATGGGTAGGTGGTTCTGATGGATAGCAGCAGACATCAGGCTGTCCATCCCCTGGATTACACACCTTATGCTGAGTGCCATTATATAAACAGGTTCCCTTCTCTGTCCCTGTACACTCATAATAACTGTAGAGCAAAAGAATGGCAGTAACTTTCCGTCCTACCTCAGTAACCTGGTGCACACACTGAGCATTCTCCAAAATCAGTTGATGTCCCGACGGTATAAGTCGCAATTCTGAGAAGAATAAGTCCCATGATGAGTGTCCTCATGCTTCGGCCATGCGTGGACCAGCAAGCTTCCGGGATGTGGCCGGAGCCAGCCTTGCTGTCCTTCTCAAGGTGATTCTGCAGTTACAGCGTGGGTCGGGCTTAGCATCCCAGGTTTCAGCTGCTGCAGGCTTTTATGTGGCTGTGGTGGATCCAGGCTGGGATTCCCTCCACCTTTACGGCTGTGGGGGTGGTCAGGATCATGGTCTAGCGTCCTTTCCACCATGGCTTCAGAGGGACTGCGTTCCAGTCCTTTATCCACACATGATCACCTGGTGAGAAAGGGTGAACTGGGGAGGATAAGCTTACAGGGCGTCTTTTATTTACCCACGTTGAAATATCCTGAGTGGCTTTTTCTAGAGCTTGTAACTGTCACCCTAGCTCAATCTCTCCTCGTTCCCAAGGAGCTCCCAGGAGTGCCCACAGTATGGGAGGGGGCCTATGATATAAGACTTCATGGGGGAATGTCCTGTTTTCTTAGAGGGTACATCTGATTTTGAATAACACCAAGGGAAGTGCCTGCACCCACTTTAAGCCAGTTCCTGACACATTTTCCCTAAGCTAGTCTCAATAGTCTGGTTCATCCGTTCCACCTTTCCTGAATCCTGTGGTCAGTAAGGCAGCATGCAGCTTCCAAGTGATGATACCCAATGCCGTTGTAGTTTTCCGGACCAAATCAGCCACAGACGGTGGTCTGTTGTCCGAGCCGATGCTCAGTGGCAGTCCAAACCTAGGGATGGATCTTGAAGAAGCACACCAGTTACTTCCTGGGCCTTTTCAGTCCTAGTCGGGAAGGCCTCTACCCCCCCAGAGTATGTGCACACCAGGACCAACAAATACTTGTGTCCTCCACACTTGGGCGTTTCAGTGAAATCTACCTGGACATCTTCACACGGAGCTGCTCCGTAGGCTTGAATGCCAGGGAGAATAGTTGGACCTTACCTTGCGTTGTGCTGCCCGCAGGTAATGCATCGCTGCACCACAGCTTTGGTCAGGGCCGATAAGCGTGAGATGTAAAAATACCGCCTAACACCTTCTCAAGTGACTCTTGGCCTAAATGAGTGGTTCCATGGATGGCCTGCACCACCACGGCCCCCAAGAGCTGCGGCACGGTTACTCTCCCATCCGGCAGCCGGACCCATCCTCTTTAATTAATTGCCCCCCTTCTGCTTGGAGAAAGTCCTTTTGTATTCATTAAAGTCACTACTGTGCGGGGTGCCTTGATATTTAAGTTCTGCCCCAGAGTTAGCCTATCAGCCTCTTGTGCCAGCAGAGCGGTTGCGGCCAGGGCCCTCAAACATGGGGCCATCCCTTGGAAACTCCGTCCAGCTGCCTGGAGAGACAAACCACAGGCCTGGGCCAAGGTCCCACTGCTTGTGTTAGAACTTCAACTGCCATTTTTTCTCTTTCTGACACAACGTGAGGGGCTTTGTTAAGTCAGGTAACCCCAAAGCCAGGGCTGACATAAGCTTCTCTTTCAGTTCCTGAAAGGTCTGCCGCTGCTGAGGTCCCCATCAAGGGGTTCCCTGTCTCCCCACTTAGTAACTCCATAAAGTGGCCAGTACTGCGAAGTCTGGAATCCACAATCTACAGAAAATCACTGCTCCCAGGAACTCCCTCACCTGCCTTCCAGTCTCGGGTCCTGGCAGGTTGCAAATGACTTGTTTCCTCTCTGCTTCTAGGCTGCACTCTCCCTGCTGGATGGTGACCCCCGATATCACACGTACTGTTGGCAAATCTGGGCTTTCTTTTTTTCAGACACTTTACACCCATAGTCCTCCAGTTGCCAAAGTAAGGCATCTGTTCCTTTAGTGCACCTGACTGCCGTGGGGCGTCCAATAAAAGGTCATTAGCATATTGGAGCAACACGGCCTCAGCCCTTAGCAGGAAACTCCTGCAGGTCACAGGCTAGTGCCTCCCCAAAGATGGTGGGAGATTCTTGAAACCCTGGGGGAGCCGGGTCCAGGTGTATTTGGGTGGTTACACCTGTTTCTGGATTTTCCCATTGAAAAGCAAATAGTTTCTGACTCTCCGAGGCCAGTCTAATGCTAAAGAAAGCATCTTTGAAGTCCAAGCAGGTGAACCAGCTCTCTTACACTGGCAATTATTCCGACAGCCAGTACGGATTGTGTACAGTTGGGTGCAAAGTCACTGTGGCCGGATTAACCAGACGCAAGTCCTGCACTGGCCTCTAGTCTTTGGCCCCTGGTTCAGTAAGGAAGAATCTCTACTCCACCTTCCGAGGGACCGTGAGTGCCATGGTAATCCCTGCCCGAGGCAGCTTTAGCTGCAGGAGCCCTTATCAGTGAAGACGATTGTAGCTGTTAGTCTGCTTAGCAAGCCTCTCCCCAAAAGGGGTAGGGGGCAGTGTGGCATGTACAAGAACTGATGTATAATCTCATGGCCTCCCACTGAACAGGTCCATGGTAGGCAAAAAGCCTGCTTTTCCGAAATTCCAGTTGATAAGATCAGCTGAGGTGAACAGCAAGTACATGAAAACATCTTTTCACCATGTGGCCCTCCTCACTCACTCCTGTATGCTTCTGCTCTCTTAAAGCATGTGCACCCCTGCCTTGGGTATCAGGCCGCTAGAGGGGGAGTTCCTCCCGGGAGGCGGGTGGCTATGGGAGGAGTCCCTCTACATTCTTTCTTGTCTACCCTGGGTGGTTTAGGGGTGTGTAATTCTAGCAGTGGTGCTGAGGTTTCAGGCCCAGGGGCAAGGAATCCTTCCTCCTGATGAGGGGGAGGGGTTATCATCGGCAAAGGCTCTTCTGTCACTGGATCTGCCGGGACCTTAGGAGTCTGTGTCCCTCGGCGGGTGGAGCGGGGTTTTTCCTAGCTGTCTGCTCCTTTGCCTGCTGCCTGTCCTCTTAGCCACTGTGGAGGGTTTAGAACCACCTGCAGCCCTGAGTTGATGTACGGAAATTGATCAGGGTATCCTGGCTTGCATGTAACGTCATGGCATGCTTTGGAGACAAGAGACCTGTCTTGGCTTCCCTCTGAGGGCCAATCCAGCCCAGATGCGGGCCAGTCTATCTCACACAAGGGTCCTCAGCTTTCCTGGTGTCAGAATCACTCCGTAATCCCCACTAAATCTCTTCTTGAAATTTTTCAGCATGGTCCCCAGAGGGTAGGCTTGCTATGAGTGTGACGCATGGTTTTGCACAGAAAACAGTACTCACAGAGCCTTACTCCACCCTCAGTTCTCCCCGCCCCGTACAGCGTGACACACTCTCACTTTCACTTCAGGCCAGTAGGACCATCTCCCTCTCGGGAGTGTTTTAGACGCCGCTTGGCACTGGAGAGTTCATTAATCCCCCCGCAATACCTAGATTGCGAGGACACCTCCTTCTAGCCGTATGCAAATCACCCTGAATCCCAGCCGGCCCCGCAATACACTGGGAGCTTATGGACCTCTCTAACAGACCTGCCGCCTCCACATTCATGGCTGGTGAGTTCAACGGGACACCTCGCTCACTCACACAGTCATATGCCTCCCTCCGCCCAAACTGAAACCAAAAGCAAGACTTCCAAGGTTGGTTACAGAGAGAGAGAGCAAGAGCTGAGCTCAAGAGTGCCAAATCTGGCCCACGTGGGTGATCAGGGCATGCTCCCACCTAAAGGAGGTGGGCAGGTTTCCCAGGACCGGTCCTGCCATGCTTCTGTCGTCCAGACACTTCAGGCACCTGCTCCTTCCCGGTGTTCAGCTACTGGGTAGATCCACACTGTGGAGGCCTACCCTGCTTCTGCTCTGGCGAGGCGTTCCACCAGGGCCAGTGCCTACCTGGGGGTGCTCTCAGGACTCACATCGCCCAAGTGGGCTGGAGTCCCCCGCAGGGATGTGCCACAGGGCAACGCAAAACTACGTGTCCCGGCCGTCCGCCAACCGAAACTCGCTTCCCGGTCAGGGAACCAAAATGAAGCAGGAGCGGCTGCAAACAGACCTCTGGAACACCGAGCAGGGAAGGAAGTAGGGATCTATTTGGCCAGGAGCTGCCGGATAGATGTGAAAATACCTTCACAACCGAGCTCCCTAACAAAGAAAATCCTTGCCCTTTTGAAGACTTACGATTCCAGAGATTACATGTAAAAAGGTCTTGATCCATTAAGCAGGCGTGGGGTACGTGACTACATGGGGCTTTGATCGTGTTTAAGCAAAAACAATGCCCTCCGGAAAGATCCCTCCATACCATGCCTGCCATCTCTAGGGGTGCCAGTAAGGGCAGTGCCCACTCTGGTAGGCTTTATTTCTCCTATTGAAGAGCAATGTAGAAGTCAAGGGGGAGGTGGTCTTAGAAGCTTAGGAGGATTAAGCGCTTCCTTCCTCACTTTGAGGGACGTAATTGTTCCCAGTGGAGAAATCTGAATGAAGCCTGTAGATAAGATAATAATATTATATCAATGCTTATTTCCTGATTTTGATCACTGTACCACAATTACATAAAGGAATATTTTTGTTGTTAGCTGGTGTATTTAGTTGCAGGTAGGTAGAGAGAAGGATATGGCAGATATGGTTAAATGTTAGTATTTGGGGAATTTACACAAGGCTGTATGAAATTTTTCTTATTATTCTTGCAACTTTTCTTTAAGTCTAAAATTATGTCAAAATAAAACAAAAATAAATTAGAATCCTTTTAAAAGTGTCCTCCTCCAGGAAGCCCTCCATGACTTCCTCAGAAGGCCCAGCAGCAGCCTCCTGTACCAGTTCACTCTTTGGTCTCCGCTTGCAGGCTGTGAGCTCTTTGAGGGGAGGGACCGAGTCTTTTCCATCTCATACCCACAGTGCTGAGCACGGCCTGCCTTCACAAAGCAAGTTTGTTGAATAAATGAAGGAGATCTACCAAGTTTATGTTTCTGGGATGTGCTGAATGTGACAGGCCACTATGGAGGGGCCTGGGCTGAGTGTGGCTGGGGAGGACTTGGGGGTCACTGCTGTCTGTCACAGTCATTCCTGCTGGGGTTTGGATGCAGCCAGGTGGAGGAGCTGTGCCCCTTCCTCAAGATACACACCTGCTCCCTGAGGCTACTCAGGGGAGAAAGGGCCTAGGAGTCTGACCCTCCTCCAAAGGCTTTTCAAGAGGCAAAAATATGCCTGATTGACAAAGGTGGCGGTGCTCAAAGCAGGCTTCCAGGAACGGGCACGAAGCCTCAGAAGGAAACCCACCTTAGGAGAAAGAGGACCTCGAGTTCTGTGGGTCCAGGGAGGCTGCTGGGGCTGGCCATGGGTCTGTGGGTGATTTTGGAAACTCCCAACCTTCCCACACCTCCTGCCGTGGGTTCTAGGAACATGGCTACTTGTGTATAGCCAGAAAGAGCTGAGCCAAGTGTAACACAGATGGAGGGAACACCCACCATGGCTCAGATTAACTAGTGCGCCACACCTGGGACTGTGTCATGCCCTTGGCTCAGATAAACTAGGGGACCACACCTTGGTGTCTGTGTCACCAAGCAGTATGCCTGCCCCCTAAAGGTAGTGTCCGCCTGGGAGGCAGGGGCCTCAAGCAGAAGAGGAACCTTCTGGAGAAGAGGACGGGATTTCTGTAAGAAGCAGGAGAGGCCTGTCGCCACCACACAGGGCTTACATGATGGAGCAGGGATGCTGCCCCGGCCCACGGGAGTGTCTGCATGAACCACGCCTGGAGACCCACAGATAGCCTCCCCTTGGGCCAGGTGAGGGACACTGGGAGGGCCCCTCTAGTAAAGACGAGTTGGGGGTGGGGGCTGGAGCGCTGGCTGTGGGGTTTTATCCATAGGATGCTGCTTAAATCATCAGAACAGCAGTTATATAAATCAAAATTCTTTTTAAGTTATTGCATCCTGCCAGGAGTTGGGCAGAATGGCTGCTGTGTGGGAAGCCCTTGGCTCTGCCTGGTTCAGCTCGCAGGACCTCTCCAGAGCAGTCTGGGGTGGGGGCACCAAGGCCATACGCTCACAGTTCTCACACCCTCAGGTGTGCAGCCTACAATGCGATTGGCTGTGACACCCCCGCCTCACCAGGTGAGCTGCATTGGAGGAGCCCAGGGACCTAGGCAGAGAGGACCCCAGGTGAGCCCTGAAGGGCAGGTCAGGAGGCACGTGCAGAGGTGGCACGCATGTGCACGTGCCGGTGAGTGTGTGCCATAGGCAGGCTGTGCTCACACTCCTCAGGGGTACCGTGGACATCGGCCAACCTACATTTGTATACTGAGGCCATGGATTGAACCGGGCCCCTCCCAAAACTCATGTGTTGAAACCCTAATCTCCAGTGTGACAATATGTGGACATAGCACCTCTAAGGAGGTAATGAAGGTTAAATTAGGTCATAAGGCTGAGGTCCCCATCTGATAGAACTCGTGTCCTTCAAAGAAAAGGAAGAGACAGCAGAACATTCATTTGCACTCCACCCCTCTCTTTCTCTGTGCAAATGGAGGTTGGCACACAGCAAGAAGGTGGCCATCGGCAAGGCAGGAAGGGAGCTCTCACCAGAAACCAGCCCTGCTGGCACCTCGATCTTGGACTTCCAGCCTCCAGCACTGCGCGAAAATAAATGTGTGTTGTTTAAGCTTCCCTGTCTGTGGTATTTTTTACGACAGCCTGAGCCAACCAGTACAGCACGTGCTGCATCCCCGCTCCCAGCAAGTGGTGTGCTGCATCCCCGCCCCCAGCAAGTGGTGGTAAAGGGCTTAGGAAGAGTGGTTTTTTTAATTGGCCCAGACTGTTGGAGCTGGGAGAGACACTGTCCCGTGTGGGCTCCCCCACACAGCTTCAGTTCCCAAATGGGAGGCTGGGGTTCCCAACACCCACCGCGTCTCTCATGCAAATTAGTATATGCCTTTGACGAGAACAGCATCACCTTAGGTGTAAAGCCCTTGTGCAGTACACAACCAGAACATCTGTACATGGTAGACTGTCCCATCCCCACCACCATCAGAGGCTGAGGAGGGAGTAAGTGCTTTTTTAGCCTCAATGTCATGGTAGAGAGCAGTCACAGTCATGCAGGCTGTCCAACTTGCCAGGCACACTTTCAACCCGACCAGAGCAGGCTCTGGGGAAGCCTCTGGGAGCCTGGGGAAGAGGGCTGAACAGGAGACCCCAGACAGGAAGAGGGATAAAGAGAGGGACCGCAGGAAATGAAGAAGGGAAGAGGGAAGGGACGGGGGCCAGGCAGGGGACTTTCTAAGGGACAACGCTCCCAGGCCCAGGAGGTTCCAGGGCAGTAGGAGAGGCTTCTACACTTGTGCAGCCCCAAAGAGAGAAGTTCGTAGCTTGACACAGCCTTGGCTCTGCCACTCACACGTTCCTTTTTTTGGGGTTCACTGAGCATTGCAGGGAGGGAGGAAGGGAGGGAGGGAGGGAGGGAGGAAGGAAGGAAGGAGAGAGAAAGAAAAAAGAAAGAAAAAGGAAGGAAGGGAGGAAGGAAGGAAGGAAGGGAGGGAGGGAGGGAGAAAGAAAGAAAGAAAGAAAGAAAGAAAGAAAGAAAGAGAGAGAGAGAGAGAAAGGAAGGAAGGAAGGAAGGAGGGAGGGAGGGAGGGAAGGGAAAGGGGAAGAAAGAAAGAGACAGAAAAAGAGAGGCAAAGGAAAGAAAGGAAGGAAGAAAAAGAAAGAAAGAAAGAAAGAAAAGAAAGAAAGAAAGAAAGATAGAAAGAAAGAAAGAAAGAAAGAAAGAAAGAAAGAAAGAAAGAAAGAAA
>NW_022437012.1:520323-561962 GCF_009761245.1 Sapajus apella | reverse complement strand
AAAGGAAAAGAGGGAGGGGAGGGGGGAGGGAAGGGAAGGAGGAAGAAAGAGAGAGACAGAAAAAGAGAGGCAAAGGAAAGAAAGGAAGGAAGGAAGGAAGGAAAAGAAAGAAAGAAAAAGAAAGAAAGAAGGAATTTTTTTAAATTAAGGAATTTGAGATGGGAGATTATTCTAAATTATCTGAGTGGACCCAATTCATCCTGAGGTCCAACCACAGGGGAAGTAGCAGGCAGAGAGAGAAGATGTGACGACAGGGGCAGAGGTCACAGTGATGGGCTTTAAGGACACACACAGAGACCACGGGTGAGGAATGCAGCCCGTGGACAGGATCTGCAAAAGGCCCGGGAGCAGATTGTCTTGCAGAGCCTCCAGACAGAACACAGCCCTGCAAATGCCTCGCACTCAGCCAGGTGAGGTCCTTGTTGGCTTCTCACCTACAGAGCAGTAAAAGAATCCAATTGTGCTGGTTAAACTGCCAAGTTTGTGGTCATTTGTGACGGCAGCCATGGGAAACGGGCACTCTTAGTGACTGCAGGCCACCAGGGTGGCCTACGCCTAGCGTGAATGTTTTGTCCCCTCCCATTGCTGGTGTCATACAGACCTGCCTGTGGGTCCCCCAGACTCTGCTCCTGCTGTGCTCCTGCCTCACCCTTCCCTGATTTCTCCTCCTGGACTGAGGATTTGGCTTCTGCTTGGTCTCCTAGGGTGAGCCCTTGCCCCTGCGACCCCTTTAGTTCTAACACTCCGGCCACTTCAGAGAAGCCCCTGCCACCCCTGCTTTAGTAATCCTGCTCCCTCTCCACGCAGCTCTGTCACTCCCCAGGCCCCACCAGATCCAGCCTCCAGCAGAACTGGGAAGTCAGGGTGCCTGGCCTCACCTTCCTGGACACCCCTCAGAGTGCGCTGTCCAGTATGGCAGCCACTACCCCATGAGGCGAGGATGAGACTAAGTGAATTTAAATTTAAATGAATGAAAAGGAAATATCTGGTTACCTGTTCATACTAGCCATATGTCAAGTGCTTGGTACCCACATAGGGTGGGTGTCCACGGTATTGGAAGACACCGACATGAACATTTCCATCACAGCAGAAAGTTCCATCAGGCAGCTGTGCTCTAAGGCATTCTTCCATGCTTTCCACACCCTTACAGCCCTGCCTAGCTTAGAGAAAGGAGCTCCTATGTGCAGTTTCATGAGGGTGTGAAGAGGCCGTAACCCTTGCATTCTCTCTCCTGGAGCAGCTCATGTATTTTATGCCACCTTTCTGTCTAGGGAATGACTACTTCCGGCCCATAACAAAGAAAGGGTCATCAGCAGGACACAGCCATGAGCCTCGGCATTTATTCCTTCCTGTCTGGAGTGCCTTCCCCTACTACAGAGATTTGAACACTTGAACTACATTTCCCACAGTCCTTTGCAGTTAGGGTCCTGGTTATAAAATCAGTTCTGCTGAACAGAAGCCCTTACATGAGGTTAGAAGACAGAAGACAAACAAGAAAGACCAGTGGCCAGCCTCCTGCTCCAGTTGCAGTAGTGGCTGGATTCAGCATTCCCGTGGCCAGCCATCAGCTTTCTGTGTCAAAAGCAGCTGTGCCTGTGAGTGAGCATGTAGGCCCGTGGCCACTGGCGGCTTCCTAATCTTAGCTTCCCAATTCCCTGGGTCGCAGCTCTGACTGTGCGTTCCTGGAGTTAGTTTCCTGTTCCTCGGTAATCTGGTAGTCATTCCTAGAGACCCAGACTGGAATTGAACCATCAGCCCCTTCAGATGATTTTGTAAATCTTGAATTCCCTGTATTCAGTCCCTTCCTGCTTAAAGTACCTAGCATGGCTTCTGTTCCCTACCCTCAACCCGGACTAGCAAGGAGTCAGTAACAGCTGGAGCAGGAAGTCCTAAATCAGGGCAACTGTCTGGGCATCTCTAAAATATAAATAGCCCCATGGTCTAAGCAAGTTGTCCTGGAAGTGAAGTTTTCTACCTCAGTCACCATAGTCCCACAGAGCTGGACCAAGGGACACCTTCATTTTATGTGATAGTCTTTATACACCGACTGTTCAGAATTCTTGAACCTCAGAATGAAGGGTTCAAGGAGCCTAGATAATTTCAAATGCTGGCTAAAACAGTATCTTTTTATTAAGGCTGGTTTCAAAAAAAAATAGTTACAAGGTGAAATGTTATGTCCAAAGTGTGGTCGGACTGTCAGGGCTACACAAAATCAGCCACATAAAATTGCAAAACACACGTCACCATTACATTTGTTCTGTGGAAGTGAAAAAAAGTAATTTTTTCATCAAGCTAGGAAAATGACAAAAATAACAACATTAAGAACACCACAGCAAGAAGGCAGTGAGCATCACGATCCCACGTGTCTCCCGCCACCTCCGCCCTGCCACACCCTGCTGCCCTGTCCACATAGTCAAGTGCTCGGGTTGATACTTGCATAGCTTTGTTTCCCTCGGTTCACATGCACCTTACTCTCCATCCATGATTCAGTAATTCCAGTACGACAAATTGTGGCTTCTTCCCAAGGAGTAGCAATTATTTGAAATCATATCCCAAGAAGCTCATTTTTATCTCCTCGGCAATCTCCTCATAACAAAGGCTTGCCAGGAACAGAGCCTGTGCCCATCTGTCCCTCTCACTTGTTTACCAAATATTTATTGAGCACTGTTAGGGGCTGAATTTTGTCCTTCCTCCAAAAAAGATATGTTGAAGTCTCAACTTAACAATGCCTTAGAATGGGACCTTATTTGGAGATAGGGTCATTGCAGATATAATGAGTTAAGATAAGGCCATAATCTTAAGGTGGGCCCTTCATCCAGTATGACTGATGTCCTTACACGAAGAGCGCCATGCAAAGACAGGCACACAGGGACCATGCCAGGCGAATATGTAGGCAGAGATGGGAGTGATGTCACTGCAAGCCAGGGAAGGCCAAAGACTGCCAGTCACACGAGAAGCTGGAGAGGTAAGGAAGGACTCCCCCAAAGCTTTCTGAGGGAGCGGGGCCCTGTCGGCACCTTGAGCGCAGAACTTTTTGCTTCCAGAACTGTAATTAAGTACATTTCTATTGTTTTTAAACCACATAGTTTATGGTACTTTGTTATGGCAGCCCCAGAAACGAACAAAGCCATCTACTCTGTGCCAAGCACCCCCTTTCTGGAAGCCGAGGTTACAGTGGAGAAGGGAACAGGTACGTCTCTATCTGAATAGCTCACAGTGTCCCCCAGTGTACCCCCCGTCTCAGATGACCTTCCTCCTGTCGTTCTGCAGCCTCCTTTCTCAGCCTCTGGGGAACGACTAGGCCTGGGTTATCAGTGTCTCTGGGTTAGAAAACCAGCGAACAAGTCAATCAATCGTGGCCAGCAGGTGCTGGCGATTTGAGACCTTGGCCGCAGCACCTGGCTCTTTAGCCAAGAGTATAATATTTTAGTTGTGCTTTGATTCTAGCCAAGGCAGCTAATTTTATACATAGGGAAACTGAGGCCTGGGGAATTGAGGTGATGCCCAAGATTGTGGTAGTTCACGCTAGAACCAATCTAGTGCTGAAGTCCACAGATGCCCAGTCTCCATGTCCGGACCCATCTGAGGCCCGACTAGAGCCAGAAGCAAAACCTCCCTCTCCCCAGAAAGCCTGGGTCCTGGGTCAGTGGCTCAGTCTCCAGAGGACCTCTCTCTCGGAGCTGTGTCTCACCTGTGACAAGCCCCAACTTGTTGCCATGTCCCCTGTCCTGTCCTCACTGGCCACTGTAGCAGCCTTGGGTGCACGGGTTCTCTCCGGTCACCCACTCTGGGACTTCTGGGGCTTCTGTATGCTGAGCCAGCCCAGTCCCACCGGATGTGAGAGCTCAGGGGCTGGGCTCGCAGGCTGGGTCAGGCACAACACACAGTTGCACACTTGGGTGATGAGTGCCTTTGTTTACGCCTCCTCTAACCTGGTCTGAACACCTGCGTACAATATGTCAGTGTTACCTGGCCAGGATGAGGTCACAGGCCCCGGAAAAATCTCGTGAAGTTATAGACCCTCCCTTATAAAACTTGCCATTCAGACATACACAGAAAACTTTAAACAATTTTTCAGGGGGCTCATGGGCCACCAAAGCCTATCTGTGTCCTCCTGAGAGGCCTATAGACTGCAGATTAAAACTCCAGGCAAAAGGTACACAGGTCTGTGTGTACAGCTGCAAGAAAAACCTGCCGACAGCTACCTTCGCATATAAACTGTGTGGCACGCATTTTAGGTGATTTATTTTGTTTGAATACCTGAAGGCAAATATATGCAAGGTGATGTAGCTTGAGTGGAGTGGAAGAACACAGACGTCGGAGTTGCACAGATCTCTGTTAAATCTCCACTTTGCTACCCTCCTAGCTATCTGACTTTGGGTGTGTGAATTTGCTTCTCTCAGCCTCAGAACCTTCATGTGTAAAATGTGGACATGCAAGAAGCTATGAAAGAGATCTAAAATATCTAGCAAAAGGGTAACCAGCACTTTGAAATTTGACAAAAAAAATTATTATATAGCAATCCCTTTTCTCCCTCTTCATCACTTCTTCCCTGTCTCTATATAATATACCATGTCTATCTTAAAAGATATTTATCCAAATGTTACCAGTGCAAGGGCTTGGATAGATGATTTAATGTATTTTTTAAATATTCAACAGATAACATTTATTCTTTTGGTATACAAAAGAAAAAAATAAGGGGTTTTTTTGTTTGTCTTTTTTTTTGTTTTAAGAAGGAGTCTCACACTGTCACCCAGGCTAGAGTGCAATGACGTGACCTCAGCTCACTGCAACCTCTGTCTCCCAGGTTCACACAATTCTCCTGCCTTAGCCTCCTAAGAAGCTGGGATTACAGGCGCATGCCACCATGCCTGGCTAATTTTTTGTATTTTTAGTAGAGACAGGGTTTCACAATGTTGGCCAGGCTGGTCTCGAACTCCTGACCTCGTGATCTGCCCACCTTGGCCTCCCAAAGTGCTGGGATTATAGGCGTGAGCTACCACATCCTAACAGAAAAAATGTTTTTTTAAAAAATTAAATGCCTACTACACTGTTTTTTACAGAATAGCTGACCAATAAATAACACTTATTGATACTTTTATGTGTAACATAAAGTATGTTCCATATCACATACAATATATCATTACAGAATCACTGGTATTCGTCTGATATAATTTGGATGTTGGTCCCCTCCAGATTTCATGTTAAGATGTCATCCTCAGTGTCAGAGATGGAATCTGGTGGGAGTGTTTGGAGCTTGGGGGTGGATCTCTTGGGGCTTGGTGCTGTCCTTGAGATGCCAAGTGAGTTCTTGGCCGATCCTGTTGTTTAAAGTGTGTGGCCCCTCCCCCACCCACTCTCTTGCTCCTGCTCTGGTCATGTGACCTGCCTGGTCCCACTACACCTTCCTCCAAGGGCAAAAGCTCCCTGAGGCCTCACAAGAAGCCAAGCGCATGCCGGCACCATACTTCCTATACAGCCTACAGAACCACAAGCCAATTAAACCTCTCTTCTTTATATTTACCCAGTCTCAGGTATTTCTTTATAGCAGTGCAGGAACAGCCTAACATATCATCCATCCCTGGAGCATTTGTGGAGTACCTGTGACATGCATAGGACATGGCATAGGTGACCTGTGACACCCAGGGGCCAGGGGTTGCCGGGTAGAAGAGACTCGGCTTGTGCCCTCAGGAAGCCGATCCTGTGTAGGGAGTGGAGGCACTATACCATTTTAGCTGGTCTCCAAGTCTTGAGGGGAGTTTTCCAAGGAGGGGATGAAATGGTACGGGAGCTCCTGTGAGAAGAAGGTGCCAAGTGGAACTAGGGAATGGAGAGGGGCCGAGGGCAAGCAAAACCATCCAACTTAGGGACACAGTGGATTCTGGGAAAGGGTTGCAGATGGCCGTGAGTGTCAGGCCAATGCATTTAGACTTAATGTGGTGCAAGACGGGTGTCTCTGTGCTGTCTCTTTAGCAAGGAAGTAGCTCGATCAGAGCTTCAGTTTATGTTTTTAATTAGGACCATTGTTATTTCCAAGTAGCAGAAACTGGGCTACAGTGCCTCGACTAATTAGAGATTTATTGTTTGTCTGTCTGTTTCATAGACCATGTAATCTCTGAAAAGAGATAGAAAGTCCAGATCTGGCTGGGCACGGTGGCTCGCACCTGTAATCCCAGCACTTTGGAAGGCTGAGGCGGGTGGATCATCTGAGGTCAGGAGTTCAAGACTAGCCTGGCCAACATGGCAAAACCCTGACTCTACTAAAAATACAAAAATTATTGGGGCTTGGTGCACGCTCTGTAGTCCCAGCTACTCGGGAGGCTGAGACAGGAGAATTGGTTGAATCCAGGAGGCACAGGTTGTGGTGAGCCGAGATCGTGCCACTACACTCTAGCCTGGGCAGCAGAGCAAGGCTCTGTCTTAAAAGAAAAAAAAATAAATAAATATGCAGGACCCTCCAAACGGAGGATGCTTTGTGGATTCTATGATGTTTGTAGGGAGGGGAAGGGTGTCAAGAGGGGTCTGTTTACAGTAAGTAACTCAAGCAAGAAATGCCTTTGCCCTTCCCACGTGCCCCAGATGTTTAGATGGGGTCCCACCCCGCCCGGCCCTGGGTTGGGGAGTTGAGGGGTCTGCACACATCTGGAATTGGGAATGAGGTGGTGCTCTGCACAAGCTGCTAGCAAGGATGGCCACTGACTGTAGGACCGGAGGAAGGAGGTCCAGGCATCTGGATTTTCCATCAGGAGAGGCCAGATTATGCCACAAACAACCCCACTATGTTGATGGCTTACAACATCAAAGGTTTGTTTCTTGTTGCATCTGCTCCTGAGTCACTTGGGAACCCATGATGATGAAGAAGCCACTGTCTCCAACATCACCGCTCATAGTGGCAGATGGAAAGAGAGCCTGAGAGTGAGGGAGGGGTCTCCCATCAGCAGATAAGTGTTCCAGCCCAAAGCGACACACTTGACTCCCACAGACAGCTCAGCGGGCAGAATGGTTTGTATGGGCCAGCCCAACCACCTGCAGCTTCAGCGACACACAGTCATCGTAAGCAAAGATCTGAAGCCAGGGTGCTTGAGGGACCTAGCTGGAGAAAACCGGAAGCTTCCGAAATTGCGTCTGTGAATATGAGCCTCACACCTCACACCACAGCAGGCGGTGTGCGCCCCACTCCTGACTGGCCGTGGCTTCCTAGGCCCGGAGGAGGCTGCCCTGGAGCCATCCCCACAGCAGATCCATCTTTGGGGCTGAGAAAGGAACGCTGAGACAGGACTCTGGGGAAACCATTTCTCCTCAACGGGGCCCAGTAATTCCAGTACAATGGATAGGTCTGAGACAATTGAAAATAGACATCCCCCAGACACCCACAGCGGCACTATTCATAGTGGTCAAAAGGTAGAAATAACCCAAATGTCCACCCACAGACAAATGGAGAAGTAAAATGTGTTTTATCCATACAGCGGAATATTATTCAGCCATGAAAAGGAACCAACATGTTACACGTGATGAATCTTGAAAACACGGTGCTGAATGAAGGCAGCCACTCACAAAAGGGTGCATGCTGCGTATCCTACTCATGTGAGCACCCATGCCAGGGGAAGCCAGAGGTGGAAAGTACATTAGTGGTTGTCAGGGGCTGGAGGTTAGGGGGAGAAAGGCGACACAGAGGTGATAGTTAAAGGGTACAGGGGTTCTTTTTGAAATTATCAAAACCTCAAATTTACTGTGGTGATAGTTGCACGTACCTGTGTATACACTGAAACCCATTGAGTTGTACGTTTTAGAGGGATGAATTGCTTGTGTGTGAATTACATCCCAATAAAGGCCCTTGCTACGATCTGGCAGAGAAGCAGCGGCCCTGTCCTTTAAGGTAGCATAAGTATAGAGAACAGGCCCAGACTTTTCCTAAGATCCCAAGGAACCTGGCGCAGTGGCGTGCACCTGTTAATCCCAGCACTTTGGGAGGCCAAAGCGGGCAGATCACGAGGTCAGGAGTTCGAGACCAGTCTGGCCAACATGGTGAAACCCCGTCTCTACTGAAAATACAAAAATTAGCCCAGTGTGGTGGCGTGTGCCTGTAGTCCCAGCAACTCCAGAGGCTGAGGCAGGAGAATCACTTTAACACAGTAGGCGGAGGTTGCAGTGAGCTGAGATCCCGCCATTGTCCTCCAGCCTGGGCAACAGGGCGAGATTCCATCTCATAAAAAACAAAAAAAAAAAAAAAAAAAAAAAAAAGATTTAAATAGACTGGGCACGGTGGCTCACACCTGTAATCCCAGCACTTTCGGAGGCCGAGGCAAGTGGATCACCTGAGGTTGGGAGTTCAAGACCAGCCTGACCAACATGGAGAAACTCCATCTCTACTAAAAATCCAAAATTAGCCAGGTAGGGTTGGGCACCTGTAATCCTAGCTACTTGGGAGGCTGAGGCAGGAGAATCTCTTGAACCCAGGAGGTGGAGGTTGTTGTAAGCCAAGATCACACCATCACACTCCAGCCTGGGCAACAATAGCGAAACTCTGTCTCAAAAAAAAAAAAAAAAAAAGAGCCCACAAGAGCCAGCAGGAGGCCAGTGGGGATGGGGAGAGGATGGCACAAAGAGAGGGCAAGCTCTGGCAGGGGTTGGGAACCCTGAGGCAGCTGCAGACCCTACAAGATCTCCAGGTTCAGGTGAGATCCAGATGCAGCCAGATGCCTGACTGAGCGCCACTCCCACCTGTCTCAACCGTGCTCTAGTTGCCTGACAGCCATTCATTCATTCATTTGTTCATAAATTTACTCATTCATTCAGTGATTTATTCACTTGGCAAACATCCATTTGGTATCAACTTCGTGCTTCCAAGATTTTCATTCACCATCCACCTAGCTGTCTTCTCATGATTCTGTTCACTCATTTCTCAGCTATTTAATGAGCATCTACTATGCACCAGACACTGCAATAGGTGCTGGTGTGCAGGTGGACAGCACAGACAAGAATCTCTGCTTGCTCATCAATGGACACCTTAAAGGAAAAACATTCAAGTGTCTTACATTATAGTTATTATAATGTTTTTAAAATAGAGGAGCATCAAACAAGACATAAACTTTTTCTTACAGAACTATATAGCTCAGATGACTTTACAAACGTAATCAAGTATAGCAGTAAAATAATTGAAAATGTCAGCGTTCTTCTGTGCCTATGTTCTGTCTTGCAGAGTGCGGACCCTCTGAAATCAGTGCTTCCCCCACATTTTCTGTCCAAAATCCTGCTCCACAGTGTGTTCAGGCTTTCATGTGGCACACACCTCTCCTTGCTGGGTACACCAGGCAGTCTTTGTAATTTTATTCTATTTTTTTGTCATCCCATGACAGTAACCACGGTGTCGCTCAAAACCAACTTCAGCATTCACACCAGCAGCCATCCCCAAATCTCAAGGTGACACTTGGCTTTGAGGGCAGCCTCCCCCGACGTGATTCAGATCATGCACTGTTGGTGACCTGAAGCTGCCTGCTGACATCTCATGCGGAACGTGCCACCGATGTCCTCTCGGGGTCCCTTCTCCAGCCCTGGTCCACTCTGGTCCACTCCTTCCAGGCACCCCGGAACCCCATCAGACAGCACCAATCCACAAGATGTTCTGGGACCATGGAAGTGCTTGATGTCTGCGCTGTCTAATACGGGAGTTGTTGAACACTAGAAATGTCTTTGGAACGCTGTGGAACTGAACTTTTAATTGCATTTAGTTATAATTAATTTAAGTGTAAAACATCACTTGTGGCTCCTGGTGCAACCATACTGGGCAGCGCAGCTCTGCAGGATCCAGGTCAGCCTTCTCAAAAAGACCAAAGCGGCTAGGCGCAATGGCTCATACCTGTAATCCCAGCATTTTAGGAGGCTGAGGCAAGTGAATCATGAGGTCAGGAGTTCGAGACCAGCCTGGCCAGCATGGTGAAACCCATCTCTACTAAAAATACAAAAATTAACCAGTTGTGGTGGCGCACGCCTGTGATCCCAGCTACTTGGGAGGCTGAGACAGGAGAATCGCTTGAACCCGGGCGGTGGACATTGTAGTGAGCCGAGATCATGCCACTGCACTCCTGCCTGGGCAACAGAGCAAATTCTGTCTCAAAAAGGAAACAAAAACCGAGAAAAAAAAAAAAAAGATGAGCCAGAAGTGTGGCTCACATCTATAATCCCAACACTTTGGGAGGCTGAGGTGGACAGATCATGAGGTCAGGAGATTGAGACCATCCAGGCCAACATGGTGAAACCCCATCTCTACAAAAAATAGGAAAATTAACTGGGTGTGGTTGTGGGTGCCTGTAGTCCCAGCTACTCAGGAGGCTGAGGCAGAAGAATTGCTAGAAACCAGGAGGCAGAGGTTACAGTGGGCCAAGATCATGCCACTGCACTACAGCCTGCCACACAGTGAGACTTCATCTCAAAAAAAAAGCGGGGGGTGGGGAACAGATAGAAGCACAGGCCTGGGAATGGTGGCTTATGTCTGTGATCCCAGCACTTTGAGAGACAGGAGAATGGCTTGAACCCAGGAGTTTGAGACCAGCCTGGACAGCATAGTGAGACCCTCTTGTTACATAAAACAAAAAGCACTTAGCCATGCGTTAAGAGGCTGAGGTGGAAGGATTGCTTCAGCCCAGGAGCTTGAGGCTGCAGTGGGCCATAGTCCTGAACTGCACTTCAGCCTGGGTGACAGAGTGAGACTCTGTCCCAATAAAAGGAAAACAGGGCTGCGTGCAGTGGCTCACACCTGTAATCCCAGCACTTTGGGAGGCCTAGTCGGTGGATCACCTGAGGTTAGGAGTTCAAGACCAGCCTGACCAACATGGAGAAACCCTGTGTCTAGTAAAAATACAAAATTAGCTGGGCTGGTGGCCCATGCCTGTGATCCTAGCTACTCGGGTGGCCGAGGCAGGAAATAGCTTGAACCTGAGAGGCGGAGGTTGTGTTGAGCCGAGATCAAGCCATTGCCCTCCAGCCCGGGCAACAAGAGTGAAACTCCATCTTAAAAAAAAGGGGGGGTTAGGGGAACAAAAGATGGAAGTACAGACAACAATGTGAATAAGCTTCACACAATTGAGCTGGACATTGAAAAAGGATGAAGATGATAAATTTCATGTTACGTGTATTTTACCATATGATGAATGTTTTTAAATGAAGGAAGCACAGACATTTAAAATTCTCCTAGAGGCTTGCAGGTTGCTGAGGGTGGCAGATGCTGAGACCCAGGCCCTGCCTTCTGCCTGGGTGGAATGTCTCCTGTGTCTAGATGGCTGATCTTGTTGGATGCATAGACACCATGGCTTCAGTGTTTCGGTTCTGTCTGTCTTGCGGCTAGATTGCGTACCCTAGGAGAATGAAGAGGCTTTTGTTTGCCCTCCCAGCACTCAAGAGTCTCTTCAACAGAGTGGGTTCTTGATCCTTTATACTGCTTCATTTTGTTTTGTTTGAAGCCATGATTTATTCAGCACTCACCCTGGGCCAAGCGCTATACAGAGCACTGGGGCCCGGGGTGACTAAGAGGGTTTCTGCCCACGTCCCTGGTTGGAATAGGGACTGACTCTCCCAGCCGAGGAGGGGCAGGGAACAGGAGGCCCAGGTTCCAGTTTCCTTGGTTGGACGCAGGGAGAAGGTGTCCCCTCGGGTGTGGAAGCACACACATGTGAAACCACAGGGTGGCCTCCAGCACGAAGGAGGGCAGAGGAGCCCAGGGTGCCTGAGGCCAGGGAGGGGCTGGCAGCAGGAGGAGGGTGGCAGGAGACAGTTCCTGGAGGGCCCAAAAGCCCGATTCTGTTTGGCTCCCGAGGAGCTTGGGCACTGTCCTATACGGGTGACATGGAGTCCCCGGAGTGTATGTGGAGGACAAATGGGCAAAGCAGGAGGTCGTGGGTACCAGGCTGAGCACAGGAGAGAGGCGTGGGCTGGGCCCGATCTGGGTGCCAACAGCGGGCATGGCAGAGTGGAGGGCAGTCAACATGACAGGGGCTCCTGACAGATAACTGCCTCTCAGACGAGCCTCCCAGAAGCACAGGAGAGACAGAAACTCAGTGGTGTCAGAGGAGGGCAATGCAAGGCTGGAATGAGGTCCCCCAAGGGCATGGAACTCCTGGGCCCCGACATCCCATGGGCAGCCTTGGCTTGTTAGGCAGGGGCCTTGGCAGGAGGCGCAGATCCAGCTTCGGGGATGGGCTCAGGCCCAGAGGAAACAGATGCCCACCTTCCCAAGCCTGTTTTTCATTCTGGTGCCACCATAAATTGCCTGGAGCAGCCCCCAGCCTCCCCCGGCCGCTGTTTTGCAGTCGGGGAGTATCAGTCATGATAAGACATTACTTAAAGCAGTGCTGACAGGGCCTAATCAGTCTTGTGAAATATAGACTTCTCCCCACACTGCGGGCAGGGCCGACATTAATACACATTTATGCAAAGCAAGAGCTGTAGCTGTCGGGGGCTAATCTTTACAAGTATGATAAATGATGTTTATTTTCAATGATGGAGCGAAACACCCCAGCCGACAGTAATTGTAATAAAAAGGACAGATCAACTTCTATAAAGTGATTGAATTACCCCACTATTGCATTAATGTCCACACTCCGGTGTGTCACCAGCTTCCTCGAGGTTCTGAGGACAGCGTGTGGGACAATTTCCCCTTCAAGTCACCACCTGCCCTTCACCCGGGATCCTGAGGCAGAGGTGGCTGCAGCTGGGAGTGATGCCGTTGGCAGCCTTCAGCCCAGAACGTTTTCGTCTTGTGTGGAAGGAACCTAGGCTGGGTGGCTGGAAGTGTCCAGGCAGTGGGGGGGTGGTACAGGGGCGGCAGAGGGGGACCCTGCCTCAACCAGCCTTTTGGAGCAGAAAACACACTGTTACGTTTAATTCTCCCCTGAATGCTGAAGGCTAGCAGCTACTGTTATTCTGGTTTTGCCGGTCAAGAAGTGGAGGCTCAGAAAGATTAAGTGGCTTGGCCAAGATCACACAGCTAGTGTGTGTCCAAAATGAGATTAACTCCTGGAAGCTTTTAGTAGACTGCTGTGGAAGTGCCTGAAGCAAAAAAAAAAAGGGCTGGGCATGGTGGTAAACGCCTGTAATCCCAGCAATTTGGGAGGCCAAGGCAGGTGGATCACCTGAGGCCAGGAGGTTGAGACCAGCCTGGCCAACATGGTGAAACCCCGTCTCTACCAAAAAAAAAAAGGAAGTGCCCGAAGGGACCCCTGGCTCCCAGCTCTTCCTCTGATTGTGACCAGATGCCTGCCCAGCCCAGCCCTGATGGTGGCCTGGAGGACCTGAGTGTCAGGTGCCTCACTGTGGAGGCCTGCAAAGGTCTGGATCCCAGGAGGCCTGGACGGGAGGCTCTAGGCGTCCCCTTCTAACCCTGCATCCTGGCTCAGTGTGCTGGCGGGAGTGTCTGGGCTTGGCAGGCAGATGGGCCTGGGTTTGAATCTGTCTCTTGAACCGTTGTTCTCCTTATCTGTAAAGTGAGGGTCAGAGAAGCACCTATCTCACAGAGGTGATGGCTGGTCAGTGAGGGGGAGTCCATGCAGGCCTCAGCTGGGTCCCCCCCAGGCTCAGACAGCTCCGGAGATGTGGTGGCCTTGTGGAGGTGGGGGGTGCCAGAGTGTGGTGGCCTTGTGGAGGTGGGAGTGCCAGTGGGCCTGAGCTAAGGGGGTGACACTGGGAACTATGATACGATCCCCACAGAAACCAGGGACATCTTCTAAGAAAGTAAACAGGCTTACTCGCCTGAAGCCTAAACCCCCCAATGTCTCCTACTGTGTCCAGAATAAAATCTCAGCTTCTTAACCACATAAGTTTGTGCCAGTGTAAATGAAACTTTGTCGAAGCTATGAAAATGGCAAATAATCACTGCTATTTGTGGAGACTCATTCTGGGTGCTCCTCACTGCAGGTCTTTCCAGATGGGGGAAATGACACTCAGAGCGATGGAGACTGCCCAGGGACACACACAGCTAGCCAGTGGCAGAGCCAGGCTGCAAGCCCAGAACAGGGCTCTAAAGCCATTGGTCCCTCAGCCCCCTGACACCTTGCCCTGGACCCTCCCCTGGCTAATTTGGCTTTGTGGGGAAAACTGTCCACAATGAACTAACAAGTGGTCTGACTGAGGGGAGCATTTTCAAAATGATTTGTTTTTACTACATTTAAGCTCAAATCACAACACATCCAAAATGTGTCTGAGCAGAGCCCTGAGAGGTGCTGCATTGGAAACGAATCTGCAGGTGCGGATGCTCTGTCATTAGCTGCACCTGTGGGTGGGCTCTGCAGGTGTCTGAGGTGTGTGGATGGAGGTGGTGGGGTGGGCAATGCATGCTAGGGGAAAGCAAGGGCCCTCCTGGGGCTTCAGTTCTGGTGTCATTGGGTGGCAGTTCCCAAGCTTGAGCGTGCATCAGAATCACCCGGGGGCTGGTGACAACACAGATTCATGTGGTCTACACGAGCCACAGACCATTATTCAGCCACACAGACAACTCCAGTGCTGATTCGGCTCCAGCATGAGTGAACCCCAAAAACATGATACTAAGTGGAAGGAGCCAGGCACAAAAGGCCACATATTGCATGATTCCATCTGTAGGAAATGTCCAGAATAGGCAAATCCACAGAGACAGCAAGGTGACTGCTGATTGCTGGGGCTGGAGGCAGGGACTTGGGGAAGCCCTGCATAATAGGAATGGGTTTCTTTTGGGGAGGTAACACTGTTTGGGCACTAGAGAGAGCTGGAATGGTTGTACAACATTGTGAGTTAACTAAATATCACTGAAGTAGACAGTTTACGATTGTTAATTTTATGTTATGTAAATTTCACCTCTTTTTTTTTTTTTTTTTTTTTGAGACAGAGTTTCATTCTCATTGCCCAGGCTGGAGTGCAATGACGTGATCTCGGCTCACTGCAGCCTCCACCTCCCGGGTTCAAGCGATTCTCCTGCCTCAGCCTCCCGAGTAGCTGGGATTACAGGTATGTGCCACCACGCCCAGCTAATTTTGTATTTTCAGAAGAAACAGGGTTTCTCCATGTTGGTCAGGCTGGTCTCAAATTCCTGACCTCAGGTGATCCACCCACCTCAGCCACCCAAAGTGCTAGGACCACCTCAATTTTTTTAAAAAGCAAAACAAAACAAAATAACAATGAGAAAGCCCCACTGCTTGTTGGGCTCACCCCCAGAGCCTTAGATTCGGAGTTCTAGTTTCTAACCAATCCCCAGGTGCTGCTGCTGCTGGTCCCAAGAACACACTTCAACTCCCAGTCGGGCGCGGTGGCTCACACCTGTAATCCCAGCACTTTGGGAGGCCGAGGTGGGAGGATCATAAGCTCAGGAGACTGAGACCATCCTGGCCAACACGGTGAAACCCGTCTCTACTAAAAATACAAAAATTAGCCAGGCGTGATGGCACGTGCCTGTAGTCCCAGCTACTCAGGAGGCTGAGGCAGGAGAATCGCTGGAGCCCAGGAGGCGGAGGCTGTAGTGAGGCCGCCTTTTCTGGAATCTCCCTGGCCAACCCATCCCGCAGCGAGGCAACACCACTGCCTCTGTGCTTCTGACTCGACACCCTCGCCTTGCCCCGAGCTCATGCCAATGCACTCCAGCCTGGGTGACAGAGCAAGACTCTGTCTCAAAAAAAAAAAAAAAAAAAAAAAGAAACAAAACAAAACAAAAAAACCTCCCTAGGAGGTAACCAGAACCCCTGCGAGTCCCTGCTGGGATCAACCCCAGGCTGGAGCCATCTGCCAGTGGGAGGCTGCGGGAGGGCTCTGTGACGTGACATCGGTGGGGAGGGCGGGCCACCGCCTCACAGCCATACTTTTTGCCTATGTTTATTCCCCTTTCGAGCTCCCATTCCATGTTTCTGCTCATAGTATGTCCTGTTTTCAGAGCTGGTTTAGCATGTGCTCCTCTCCTTCTCTCCCTCCTGTCTTTCTGGATGTAAGAGGGAGGTGGGGACGGGGCTCACGGAGAGGTGGAGAGCAGGGGGGAAGTGTGTGGTGCTCCAGAGCCCAGGCCTCAGCACCCTCTCTCCATGAAGCCCCCCTGCCTCTTCCCCAACTCCCAGCCTCAGCTGAAGACTCTGAGCAGCCTCACAGGCGCCTGCCTGACTTTCCCATCCGTCCCTTACGGAAGTCAGGACGTCAGGGGACATCTCTGAGGCCGCCTTTTCTGGAATCTCCGTGGCCAACCCATCCCCCGGTGAGGCAACACCCCTGCCCCTGTGCTTCTGCCTGGCCACCCTCGCCTCGCCCCAGGACCAGGTGAAGAGCACTCACTCGTCCTCTGCATCCACTCTTGGCCTGCCCATCATTCTCTGCCCTACAGCCAGGAGATTCGGCTATGCTTCCCATGGACCCACACAAGGACCAGCAGTCACTTGCTTCCCACGGGCCCCGGTGCTATGATTCCTGCGGCCCCTCGGCTCCTGTCTCACCACGCTGCTCATCCCATCAGCTTCTCCATTTCACGAGTCTCTCCCTGGCTCCAGGAGTCTTGCCTAGGTCGATCTCTCATCCCGGATCCTCACTCCCTACTCCCACTGCCGCCCCTCCCCCGCCCACCTGGATAACCCGCCATGTCCTTCAGTTCTTACATCCAAAGTCACTTTGTCAGAGATGCCTTCCCTGACCCCAGACAAGGCCAGGCCCTGACCCCAGACAAGGCCAGGCCCCTGACAGCCTTTCCCATCACCCCGGCGCTTTCCTCCGTGGCACCTGTCCTGGCGTGTGATGATACTTTGCTTTGGGTGTTTAAGGCCTGGCTCTCCTTCCACCCTGGAAGGCTCGCAAAGGCCCGGCCACGGAGCACTTTGCTCACGGCTGCACCAGCCGCTAGCCAGCTGCTTGGCCAGGGCAAAAGCTCAGAGAGCACCGGCTGAGCCAATGAGTGAACTTCTTCCTGTTCTCTGGGAGGGCAGGTGCTGTGCCGTAGAGTAATAGCAAGTGTTTAACATGTTTTTAGTTCCTGAGTTCTTGCTAGGTGTGTGTGCACATGTGTGTGTGTACGTGTGTGTGTGTGTGTGTGTGTGTGTGTGTGTGTGTGTGTGTGTGCTTCTACTGACCCCAAGATGGAGATGAGACAGTCAGGACAAACATCCCTGGCATCGCCCCAGACACATGTTCCCACTGGGGAGGAGTCGTGAGAGTTTGGGTCATTCTGGCATCCCAAAGGGGAAGACACTCTATTTGCCCAAAGCTAGCCTGGTCCCTTGTATCCTGCCAGACTTTTGAAGGCACCCTCATCTCCAAGTTCCTGGCTGCCTGCACGCAACACAGCATCCTCTCTGGAATCTTCCCCACTTCCCTCCCTATGGGCAGGAAAGGGAAGATTCAAACCCTTCCCCACTCCCACTGGGGCTTCCCAAGTGAAGAGGGATCCCTGACCCCCATCCTCCCACCTGCCGTCACTCAAAGACTATGCAGATGGAGAAATTCTACAGAAAGCCCACCTGCTCTGCCCATAGCCACACTGCTGCCTCGGCCTGGAAGGCTGGAAGATCATCAGCCGGCAACTGCGGACATCACCCTTGGGCTGTGGCCAATGTCATGATAGTACTGAGTCTTTGGCGTGTCTGCTGCAGGTAAAGCCAAATGTGACGAATGTCTTCAGAGGGAGAGCATAAATGACTGCCCTCCGCCTCGCTGATTCTAGGAGCTCAGCTTAGATCCTAGGAAACTTTATCCAAAGGGAGATAAGAAGTTGTTAAAATTCTGTTTTTCTCTGAAATTCCTTATTGGGCATCTTATAGCTCTCGTCACTCATTCGACAGACTCGTGAAGAGGCCCCCTTGCTGCCTGGCACTGAGCTCAGCCCTGGGCAGCAAAATGAGCAAGGCTGCATCTCTGAGACACACAAGCAACCAGCAGTGAGACAGCTGTGGGTCCAGCTCTGAGACAGGCTATGGGAGACCAAGGGAGGCGCCCGCCTTACCGCCCCGGGCTGCCAGGAAGGCGTCCAGAGGAGGGTGCCCAGAGCTGAGTGTGGGGGGCACCGAGAGGGCTGGGCCCCACAGACAGGTGGGTGGGACGGAAGGACACCCCTGGGGTAGGGACAGCATGGACCCGAAGACACAGACGGGGTTCCTTCATGCTCTGGAGATTAGAGATGGAAGTGGTGTTTGGTTTCTGACTACACCACTTTTAAGCTACCTCTCCCAAAGTCCTTGAACTCCCAGGAAGCACCAGCAGATGTTCGTTAGCGGGTGTGGAGCAGGATTGGAATCGCTTGCCAGGGCGGTGTGCTTGGAATAAATGCCCGGGCGGCGCTGCAGAGCTTGGCACCTGGCCTGGAGCCCATTTGGATGGGGCTGGAGTGATGGGGGCAGCGGAAAGGAGCCTAATCGTTGTTCTTAATTATTGTGATGACTTTTTATTAGGAATCTCGGCTGCCCAGACCATAAGGACATGTGCCCCCACCTCCGCTGGAGCATAATTAGGGGAAATATTTGGGTCAGACTAATGAGGTTGGCTTGGGTAAAGAATGGAAATAAACGGGAGAGGGCTGCCTGGCACAGAGGGCTTTAGGGCCAAGCCCGTATTTGAGGCAGCATATTGTGGCTAGCTGAGGTTCTTGTTAACGTGCCCAGCCGCTCTGGGCTTTGGGGGCTGAGATGCTACGATGTGTTATGAGTATGAGGGCCATGATGTGGGGACGCTGGTAATTTCCACTCTTGCGGCCATTTCCTGTCAGCTGTGCAGGATGAGCGTGGCTGAGCCCTGGGCCTTGGTTGATATAGGACATCACCCCACCCAGTCTAGCCATCCAGAAAAAAGAAACCATTTTTTTATATGAAGACTAGAGCAGCTGTAAAACAAGACCACTATCTTAACTGGAAAACCCAGCCCTACCACCTCCTACAGGAAGCCTTCCCTGATAAACATACACATTGATATCCATCCTCCCTGTTCTGTCTGTGTAATTGTTAGGATTATTGCCTTTGGCATATGCTAGTATCATGTCACATATCAGTCCCTCTGGTTAGATGTGAGGACCCAGAAAGCAAGGATGGTGTCCTGGTCATCCTGACACTCCCAGTGCCCTGGACAGCCTGACATCCCAGATTCTCAGGCGTTTGTTCAGTTGAGTTGACTTGAGCCTGGGTCCACACACACAGCTGGCTATGACCAGTTGTCCACAGGTGGATCACAGAGGCTAGGGGGCAGCAAAAGAAGAGGCTGAGGGTCAGGCAGGCTTTCAGAGTGAGCACACGAGGCAATGGCCCAGGGACAGGTCAGGCGGTGTCAGAGTCTGCCTCACAGAGGTTGGCTCATGTACTGCCTCAATGTGGCTGCAGGAGTTCTGTGACTCATCACGAAGTCAATAGGACAAGATCTCAAAAGGACAGCAGAAGAAAACTGAGGAGCCTCGGGGTCTGCGTGAGTCTGCGTGCCACAGGCAGGAGAGGGGCGCTTCCCACACCTTGCTCTCCTGGTCTGGATGGCAGTGGGATTGCGGAGGAGAGGAGGGGTCAGAGGTGGGCTGGTGTGGAGGTGAGCCGAGCAGCCAGTGGGTAGGAAGCCATATTAGGGACATTGGCTGAACACAGGACTGAGAGCTCTGTGGAGAGAGGATGCTGGATTTGGGCCAGCCACTTGACCACACCAGAAACACTCTCTCGGCTTCTGAGTCCTCGTCCATCCCACGGGAAGATGGCGTCAGCTTTCCCAGACACAGGCCTGGCTCCCACAGACATCCCGTGGTGCAGAACTGCTTTTGAAGTCCAGAGGAAGTAATGAGGACCACTAACTGGGGCAGTACTGAGGACCCAGAAGAAAGGGAAACCCATGAGGCTTCAAGGAGGAGGTGGCTCCCGGGCTGGCTGGAAGGAGGAGTAGATTTTGGTGAATGAAGCTGGCAGGACAGTCAGACAGGCAGACAGAACTTGGTGGCAAATGCATGGTGGCATGGACCGAGCAGCACATTGAGGGCCTGTCCCTTCTCTCTCCTCTGTGGGGCCGAGCAGGGCATCCTGCCGTGGGCTGGAAGTTTCTGGTGGTGCCCAGTTCCCCCGAGCCTTGCCCCACGCTGTGGTGTCTACTGCAAGAGGCCCTCCCGCCCTCCAGCTTTAGTGGGGTTCAGACAGTGGGGGGACAGGCAGACGAGGGAGAGGGAGGCCAGAGCACTTATTCCCCAACTCCACCCATTCGGGGCTGCTTTGGGGTTCACTCTGTCCCTCAACCAGACAACTCTTTTCAAAGCAAGTCACTCTTCCGGGATCCTTGCCCCTTTAGGCAGAGGAGTGATAGCAGCAAAGCTAGTCCTGCAGCACTGCACTGTCCCCTGCGTCACCCCGCGCCTGCCAGGACCTGTGTGCAGTTGGTTCAATCCTTAAACCCCCTGGAGCACCCCAGTGTGAGAGCACCAATGCACCTCACGTGGCTGAACAGTAGGGGAATGGGATAGGGAAGAGAGAGAAGCATCGCCCTGTGGGTTAGGACCGGCCATGAGATGACCAACTTTGATCAGTTACAGGGTGCCTGGTACCTTGGCTGAAGAGGACTCGGAAGGCACATCCTGGAATCGCAGGAGGAGTGTGCTACCATTGATTAGTAATGTCTGCTCTGGGAGCGAGGGCTGGGAGCAGTAGGTAAGCCCCAGGTATTCCGCTCTCCCAGGACTGACCTCGGAGGCCTCTGGGCTGCCGGAAAGGGAACTTGGATCTGATCCTATAAGCACTGATAGAAGGGAAGGAAAGTAGCATCAAAGTCATTCTGAACAGAGAAGTACAATCCCAGTACTTTTTCTTCCCTGGTATGGCTTTGTGGGTGGTGGATGGAGAGGGGATGAGGGAACCAGCAAGGGGCCCACTGGAATGAACAAAAGGAAGGTCAGGGACCGGGGAACACAGGCGATGAAGGGCCGGTCAGAGGGACTGTGAAGTCAAATTCTCAGGACTCGACGTCTTGTTGGCCAGCAGGGACAAATCTTGGAATCAGACACTGGAAGGAAGTGAATGAGATTATGGGCAGGAGACCCCGAAGGAAAAGGGTGGAGAGGAGGTGGGGCAGAGGAGTCTACAAGGGGTAAGATGCTCTGTGTCTTCAGGAGAAATCCAGGGCTCTAATGCACTTTGAAGAATGAGGCCTGGGCGGGTCTGGGGGCGCAGCGCAGCCCTTGGGCCCCTCCACTGGGCAGTATGGGGACGCCTCTAGTTGGGAGCACGGTGGCAGTGCCATCCAGCCTCCAGGAATGAGTGATGGTGGGGAGGGGCTGCTGAGCAGCAGGGTGAGGAGTGTGCACAGCCACGAAGGGCCCTGGGGTCTCTCTGTCCCCAGGCCCAGTGCAGAAGCCACCTGGGAACCCGGCACTCCAGCAAAACCTCTCTGTCCTGGTCCCCCAAAGCCTGGCTTCCCCAGGGCTTAGCCTTTCTGATCGGTTTTCCTTTATTTTCCCTTTTCCCTCGTAATTTTAAAATTCACATCTGCTCATTGTAGAAAATTAGAAACATTACCATCATGCCACCTGCAGAGAGAATTGCTGGTAAGGGCTGGTGGTGCAGTCCCCCCCAGCTCTTATTTCTTTTTCTTTTTTTTTTTAAGCACTTTTAATGGGGAGACCTCTCAGGCCACCAGCTTGGGCCCGTAGGAAGTAGCACGTCACTCTGGCCTGGAATCAGTCGAGTGTGCGTTCTGAGCTTCCCCCAACCCCTGGATGGTCCCTGGTTCTGGATCCCTCACAGTGCCAAGGTGTGTCAGGTGGGAGGATATCAAGGGCCCCTGAGTCTCCTGTCACTTGTGTTTGTCCACACGGGTGACTCTGGGGTGGAACCGTGGCTCTGCAGACGTGTGTGTCTCTCTCAGGCATGGGGTCTCAGGAGAACTGGGTAACTGGCATGTGTGGAGCAGCCCCCAGAGGTTCACTGACCCCCCTCCCCACAAGGCCAGCCCAGGCCCAGAGAAGCCCCTGAAAGTTTGGGGTACCCCTCCCCAGCCCCTGCTTCTTTTGACATCCTACCTCTCCCTGCCACACTTGTCCTTCCCTAATGGACTTGGAAGGCCACAAATGCCAGAGCCTGGGTCATTTGTAACCAGAAGCCAGCTCCTCCTACCCCAGGGGCAAAGAGGGCTAAGGTGGCCGGGCACAGTGGCTCACACCTGTGATCCCAGCACATTGGGAAGCCGAGGTGGGTGGATCACTTGAGGTCAGGAGCTTGAGACCAGCCCGGCCAACATGGTGAAACCCTGTCTCTACTAAAAACACACACAAAAAATTAGCTGGGTGTAGTAGGGGGTGCCTGTAATCCCAGCTACTCTAGAGGCTGAGGCAGGAGAATCGCTTGAACCCAGGAAGCAGAGGTTGCAGTGAGCCGCGATTGCGCCACTGCACTCCAGCCTGGGCAACGGAGTGAGAGTCTGTCTTAAAAAAAAAAAAAGGGCTAAGGCAAGAAACCCTCCCAGAAGGTGAAGGAAGATTTGTCAAAGAAGGAGAAAAAGGACGAAGGCCAACATCACCAAGTCTGCACCTTAAAGCCCTCGGGGTGTTGTACCTGACAAACACAGACACACATGCAGACTTCTCTCACAAAATCGAGAGTACGAAGCACAGCTTCCACGGCTTCTTAGCGTTTCACCCTGTGTTGCCATGAGCGTTTTCTCACATCATCTGAAAATGGGATTTCTGAGGGTAGCTTCCAAGGGCAACTTAGTAAATGCCCCGAAGCCAGGGGATGAAGTGGGTTAGAGACCAGTCATGGATGGGCAGAGACGGGCATCTGTAACCTCTTTCACTTCTACCCCTTCCCCAGCACATCCCCAGCCCTCCCTCACTCAAGAGGCTACCGTGGCTCCCTGTTTTTATCACATCAAGTCTAAACTCCAGCTTTCAAACCATCCCTAAGCTGGCAGGCCCTTCTCCTCTCTGTAAGCGAAGGCCCCTGAACCTACCCACAGGTACCCATTCCTCTCTTCTGTCTCTTGCAGTGCCCCGCCCCACACAGCACGCAATCCTGGGTCCTTGTCCTCCCTCCCTCTCTCCCTCCTCCTCTCCCCAGTCCTGCTCATCCCTGTCATCCATCCCCCGCCCTCTGCAAGCGGCTTCTGTGGTCCTCTCTAGGGCCCTCTCCCATCTCCCTCTCTGTGGCACGTCATGGCATCTCCATGGCAAGCGGGATTTGCTGCCATCCTAAGGGGAATACCGGGCTCCTCAGTGGGCAGGGCCTGGGGTTTCATCCCTCCTGTCCTGGACCCCACTGCCTGGCACAGTAGGGCTGGGTGGGCTGGGCCAGTGAGCCTGCACTTCTCAGGAGGGAGGGCTTTGCACACCGGTGGCCTCCAGGTGCCCGGCTCTGGTTGGGACTGTTTTGCTCTTCAGTACCAGCCAGCAGCCAGGCCTAGGCACAACCAGATTGATGGGATGCAAAGTGCAGCCTCAGCCTCTAACTTCTCTCCAGAAAGGAGAATCTGCCAAATCCCCAGGAGTTCAGAGGACGGGCTAAGGAGAGCAGGGGAATTCTACAGACCCAGGTGGGCCACGGCTCTTCTGCCAAGCTATGCCGTCCTAGACAGCTCCCTTAGCCTCTCTAATCCACAGACACTTCTCTCGGGGTGTGTGAAGCATTAGCAGATGGGAGGGAGGCACTCTGAATAGTGACAGCCAAAACCCTGATAACATGGGCAATGTCATTTAACAGTCACCATCATCTCATGGGGAAGTGACTATTATTCTCCCATTTTGCAGATGCGCAAACTGAGCTTCCACTTTGCTCCTGCACGTCCTGCAGAGTTCAGTGCTGGAGTTTAAGCACCATTCAGTCATTGCGCCTCCAGGGTCAAGGTCATTAGCAAAGCTCTTCGCGTGACCATACTGTCAGCTGTGACCATAGCCCCGTGCCTTGGTGGAGGGGGCGGGGTATGCCCATCTCCTGCTGGAAATCAGGAACACACCCTCAGCTGCCCCTGTCCTTGTGCCCTGTCAATGGTTCTGTGGTGGCTTTATTCAGCATGGACCCTGCGTCTGTGCTGGAATATTCCATCTTCTGCAAGCGTTGAAGGGATAGGAAATAGAAAGCTGGGCCATTCTCACACTGGGGAAATTCACAGACATAGTGATTAAAAACACCAGGACGGTGAACAGGTGCCCAATTACTGCCTTTACTAAAATAGCCAGTCCCTAAAATATTCCTGAGCAGGAAATAGAATGAAGAAGGCCCCCTGCCTCCACCTTGCACCCCATTCTGTCCCCCACTCCTGAGAGCAGCCCAATTTGTCCCCCAAACTCAGGAAAACTTTCATGGCAAATACTCTCCAGCTTGGGCTCCACTGGGGTTCAAGGACAGCCGATGGGGCAGGGTGGAAGACAGGTGACCGGGAATTCCTTTCATGTGTATTAAAACCAACAAATGTCAGGCCGGGCACAGTGGCTCACACCTGTAATCCCAGCACGTAGGGAGGCCGAGGCGGGCAGATCACTTGAGGTCAGGAGTTTGAGACCAGCCCGGCCGACATGGTGAAACCCTGTCTCTACTAAAAATAAAAAATTAGCCGGGCCTGGTGGCATGCGCCTGTAATCCCAGCTACTTAGGAGGCTGAGACAGGAGAATCGCTCGCTTGAACCCTGGAGGCGGAGAATGAAGTGAGCCGAGATGGTGCTACTGCACTCCAGCCTGGGTGACAGAGTGAGACTCCATCTCAAACAAACAAACAAAAACCAACAAATGTCATAAGTCAGCATTTCGGGGCCCAGTCTACAGGAATCCCAGAACCACCCCTGTCCCCACTCCCACCAGGATCTGGCTACGGGGTGAGACCCAGTCTGGGTCTTCAGCTGCGTGGCTAGAACCTTTCTGAATCTCCAAGTTAAAGGTATGTTGGTCACACCAGTAATTCCAGCACTTTAGGAGACTGAGGTGGCAGGATCACTTGAGCCCGGGAGTTTGAAACCAGCCTGGGAAACAAAGCAAGACCCTGTCTCTCCAAACACACAGACACACAGACACACACACACACACACACACACACACCCCACGCTGAGCACGGTGGTGCAGTACAAGCTACTGGGGAAGCTGACGTGGGAAGATTGTTTAAGCCCAGAGGTTGAGGGTGCAGTGAACCAACGTCACACACTCCAGCATGGGCGACAAGGACCCTGTCTCAGAAAAAAAGTGCACTGGATTTCTCAAAGAGACTGTTCCAAAGTTTGTTTGAAAATGGATCCTACAAAGATGGTTTTTACTTGGAAAAGAAAAGGAAAAAAAAAAAAAAAAAGACCAGGAGAGGTGGGGAAACGGAGTGCAAAAGCCCACCAGCGCCCCCTGGTGAGAGAAGAGCGGTGGTGCAGCCACCGGCCTAGGGTCAGGTGGAGAAGGGGTCCCAGTCTTAGCGCCAGCTCCCCTCCCTTCAGTGCTTGCCCAAGACAGCCCAGGGGGTCCCGCCCAGAGGTGTCAAAGCCCTCGCCCATTTTCAGCCGATCATCCAGCCTCAGCACTTCACACAGGAGGAAAACCAGGCCCTGCGGGGAATGCGGCCTTTCCCTGGTCACAGAGGACATTTCCGGAGGGAACAGGCTGTTATGGTGGCTGTGTGGCTGGATCACCCCGCTCCAGCCTGACAGAGACGGGGCTCTGGGAAGGGCCTTGCCCAGGCCTCACTGCTAGACAGGTGGAAGGCACAGGTGCCCCAGGTTGTAACACCTCAGAAGTTCCGGGTTTCCGACTGAGTACCCAAGGATGGCACTGAGCCCTGGTGCTCATCCGAACAGCCCACTGTCCTGCAGAGACCTGAGGATCTTTCTGGGGTGTACAGCAGGCATGTCCCCATGGCCGCGGGCCTCTGCCTTCCAACCCAGCTACCTCCCTGGGTCACCTCTTAGGGCCTCCTCTGCTTCTTCCACTTTAAACACTGGGCCCTTTCTTTTTCTTTTTTTTTTTTTTTAGGTTCTGGGGTACATGTGCAGATCATGCAGGATTGTTGCATAGGTACATACATGGCAATGTGGTCTGCTGTCTCCATCCCCCCGTCACCTACATCTGGCATTTCTCCCCATGTTATCCCTCCCCAACCTCCCCACTCCCCCCGCTGTCCCTCCCCTAACCCTCCCAACAGACCCCAGTGTGTGATGCTCCCCTCCCTGTGTCCATGTGTTCTCATTGCTCAACATCTGCCTATGAGTGAGAACATGCAGTGTTTGACTTTCTGTTCTTGTGTCAGTTTGCTGAGAATGATGGTTTCCAGGTTCATCCATGTCCCTACAAAGGACACAAACTCATTGTTTTTTATGGCTGCATAGTATTCCATGGTGTATATGTGCCACATTTTCCCTGTCCAGTCTATCATCGATGGGCATTTGGGTTGGTTCCAGGTCTTTGCTATTGTAAACGGTGCCGCAATGAACATACGTGTGCATGTGCCTTTCAAAAGCATCAGGCGCACCTCACCACGGGCCTTTGCATATGCTGTTTTCTTTCTCTAACAACGTCAGCTTCCAAATGTCCACATGCCACCTCCTTCTCCGTGTTTAGATCTCAACTCAAATAGCAGCTGCCTCAGGAGGTTGTCCTTGTCTTCCTGGACCAAGGGTCCCTGGTCCCCATCCCTCTGCCCTGTCAGCCTGCGGTGAGGGATCTTTATGGGACTTATTACCAGCATTAATTCCACAGTTCACGAATACTGTCTATTAACATGTGTTAGGGTGCCAAGCACCAAGACAGGGCAGGGGCTCGCCTGTCTTGTTCAGCCCCGTGTCCTCAGCCCCATCCAGCCCTGCACGTCCGGGGTGCTCAGCACTCCTTACTGTGTGAAGGAATGCATGGAGCGTGAACACTCATGAGGCGGGATTGGTGGTTGCCTCTCCTGATCTCTGCCAGTGCTTGCATTGTGGCATTTATGGCATCATCTTGTCACTTACCTCTGGGTCCATCTCTTTCAAGGTGGTGAGTTTCCAAGGGAGGGAGAGATGCTCAGGGCCCATGGCCCCTTGGGGCTCAGAGAGGGTACTCCCCTGTGGGTGGTCTCACCCAGGCCCCACTTGCTCCGGATCTCTGCACAAAGGGTGGACTTGGCCCCACATCCCCTTCCCTTGGCCCTGCCGCTGGGCAGGCGTCTGGAGACCTGGGCTCTCAACAGCTCTTAAAACTCACTGGGTGACCTCTGGCAGGGCCCATCCTCTCTGTGGACTCCCATTTCTCTGGATGCCCCATGGGGGGGGTCTTCTGAGACTCCCAGAGGCTTGCCAGCTCAAATCCTTGGAGTTGGGGGAGGCCCAGCTACCATTCTCTGTTTTTTTTTCTTTTTATTTATTGATTTTTGGCTCAGCACCAATGCTTAGAGTTGGGGAAAATACACAGCTCTCCAGAGCACTGGGAGAAGAGCTTCACCTGCTGGACAGGGCCAGTGATACCAGCAGCCACTTTCTAACTTGGTCAAGAGCACGGCGGCTACAGCCCAGTGACTGTGTCCTAGGGGACAGGCCGCTCCGCCTGGCTGTATCCTTGACAAGGAACCAGGGCAACGCCGTGCAGCCCGCGTCAATTCCGTCCCTAACCCCCCGCCGGCCTGGAGTTCCTGGGGCATCACCCTTTCTCATCTGCAGCAACCACGTGGTGCCTTCTGCAGGAAAGCCCGGCCTGGCTTCCACTGCCCATAGCCGAACTGGGCTCCACCCAGGCAGCCTCTGCTTCCTCTGCAGATCTCTTCTCTCCTGGGGCAGGACAGGAACTCATGGCTCCTCAGTACTGTTCCCCTCTACCCCTGGTCTTTGCACATGATGTTCCCTCTGCCAGGATCACTGGGTTTCACTTTCCCACGTAGTCTGCAGAAGCTGAACAGACAGCTCCCATCCCGCAAGGGTTTCTCATCTCCCTCCCATTCCGTTCCTAGGGGCTCGGCCACCTGCACCAGTCAGACTTCAGCCAGAGAAGTGGAACACTAGGACACGAGTGCGTGCACACACACACAGAGACACACAGAGACACACACACACAGAGACACACAGACACACACACAAAGACAGATACACATACAGAGACGAGACACACAGACACACACACAGAGACAGACAGACACACACAGACACAGATGCACACACAGACACACACACACACAGAGGCATACAGAGTGACACAGAGACACACACAGAGACGCACACAGAGACACACAGACACACACACACAGACACACAAAGACACAGATGCACGCACACATATACACACACATATACACACAGACACACACACAGAGACACACAGAGACACACACAGACACACACACGAAGACACAGACACACACACAGACACACATAGAACACACACAGATACACACAGAGACAGACACACACACACAGAGACACACACAGACACACACAGACACACACAGACACACACAGACACACACAAAGACACACACAGACACACACACAAAGACAGACACACAGACAGACACACAGACACACACACAGAGACACACACACAAACGCACACAGACACACACACAGACAGAAACAGACACACACAGACGACACACACAGACACACAGAAACACACACACAGACACACACAGATACACACACAAAGACAGACACACACACACAGACACACATAGAGAGAACACACACAGAAACACACAGAGACACAGACACACAGAGACACACACACAGAGACACACAGACACACAGACACACATACGGAGACAGAGACACACACACAGACACAGATGCACACACACAGACACACACACAGACACATACAGAGACATACAGAAAGACACAGAGACACACACAGACACACACACACAGACACACACAGACACACACACACAGAGACACACACACACAGAAACACACACAGAGACACATACACACACACGCATACACACTCAGACACACAGACACAACCTATGACAGGGACTTGGCCTTGTGAAGCTTTGGGAGCTGGCTACCCCATCTAAGGGAGCTGCTGCTTCTCTGGTGTGTGGAGCTGGAGGGTGGGCATGGGGAAGAGGAGATGACCGTGAAGCGGGGTTGGAAGGACACGTGGAACCTGAAAGGCTGAGGTGGAACCCCCCAGAAAGTACCGGAGCCCACAACAATCCGTCCCCTGCTCTGAGCCTACACCTTCGAGGATGGGTGACCTGTGGGAGAAACCAAAACCTTCATGAATTAAGCATATGACAGGCCTGGGAGTCAGGAAGGCCTGGGAGGGTCTGGCTGGACCGGAAGAGCTATGCCCTAGCTGCCTGGACACCAAATCCATCTCCTGAGATCAGCAGCACCTGCGAGCCCCGTGGGTGCTGGGAGGCACCGGCCCCCCACACCTTCTGAGTGTAAAAGGAAGACGCGGCTGCTGTTCCCTCCGCCCCTGCATCGAGTGCAGACCCTCCCCTGGGGCCAAGATAACCCAAGCCTGTGCAGGAAAGGGAGTTCTGGGCACTGCAGTTCAGCTCAGCTAAGTGGACCGGACACACATTTGTCACCCACCCCAGAGCCTGACCCATGCCGGGTCCGGTCGCGGCCACACTTCCTGCCTCCAGGAAATCCATCATCTCCTGGGAAAGACGAGTCAAGAGACAAAAACACCATTGAATGTGCACGGTGAGGTGAACTTGTCCCTGTCCCAGGGAAAGCCTGCGGTGGCCCCCAGGGATGGAGAGGGCCGAGGTCTCAGGGAGGGGGCAGCTGTGCAAGCTCCAGGACCTTCATTCTGGGCCTTGCATTGATGATGTCCCCCTGGGGAGTGCAGAAGGGAGGCCATCGAGGAGCAGGCTTTGGGTGGGACCAGCTGGGAACAATACCTGTGTCTGCCTTGAACCTGGGGCGAGGCCTTGACCTTGCCAAGCCTCACAATTCCTATCTGGAAAATGGGGTTGGGAGAATTGAAGATAAAATATATACAAACATTGCACTGTACCTGACTCACCCCACCCCAAAGTTGACTATTACCAAAATTGAGAGTGTCATTACTGGGTCCTAAAAGATCCAAGCGAGAAGTGAGATTTCCTGTCTTCCCAGCAGGGGACGGGGTGGACACCGGGATCTGTAGGGCGGAGAAAAACAACACGACACATTTGGGGCCTTCCGGGGTCTCCCCGGGAGGACCCCAGTTCATCCCGCCTGCAGTACCTCATTCCCCACGAGGGCCCGCAGCCAGCTCCTGCCATCTGCCATGATTTATAGAAGAGAGGCAGTGACTAATCACCAGTCAGCGCCGAGTGCAGCCATATTCTTTCATTTAGCTGCCCCCTGACCCCCCAGCACAGCCCAGGCAGTGCCGGGCAAGTGTATTAATCATGCACTTTAAAAATACTTAACGGGAGAGTCGAGCCTGGAGCAGAGTCTCCTTTAATGGACTCGTTTTCAGCTGAGGGTGAGTATGCTAATTAGGAGATAAAACAAACGGGCTGTTTGAAATGCAAATGAGCTGCTGGGAGCGCTCCTGGCCGCTTGCTTCCCTGCTGCCTGTTTGGGAGGCTAAATCTTACTTCTCCCAGCCACTTCCCGCCATCGATTTGTAACTAGAAAAGATAGTGGCTGATTCTAAAACTGAGAGGTGCTAGGTCTTGTTTTCACCCCCTCTTCACCCTGGATCACGGAGCAGAGAGGACAAAAGTTGCCCGAACTCCAACTCCAGTATGAAAAGAACCCAGCTGGGTGGGGAGGCGTGGCTGCTCTCCCCTCCCCACTCTCCTGGCACCCACCCAGCCCTTCCCGAGTCTCACCAACCCTGCCCCCTCAGTTTCTCTCCTCTCCTTTCCCACTGCCTCTGCCCAGCTCAGCGTTTCCCAGCTCGCCTCTCCCTGCCCACCTCCCTGCCCTCTCCATTCCGTCAGCTGCCAGCAGAAGCCTCGGGCACTAATCCAGAGCCTTCGTGGCTGCAGCCTTTCCTGGGGTCCCAGGCACCACGCCCGCCTACCACCCAGCCTAACCCTGCCTCCTGTCCCCCTGCCCTGGGGCTCTCCACACCCCGTCACAATCAACACACCTGCTATTCCCCCCTCTGTGCTTGGGGAATCCTGGAGCCCTGCTTGGAGCCCTCCCTCCCACCTCCAGTGCTGGCTCCCCAACTTTTCAGGTCTCAGGGTGCATCGCCTCCTCAGCGAAGCCCTCAGACCTCCTCCTTGGTGCCTTCGTGATTCCTGGATCTGGCACCTCTCCTGGGCGTGACAACGCATGTTTGTGGATTTGTCACCCCTCCTCCCAGGACTGAGGGCTCCTTGGCACAGGAGCGGTTTTCTTCCCTGCCATGCCCGGTGCTGCTGGCACGTGGCTAGCATCTAGTGAGTGCACACCGAGTTGAGTTGACTGCTGGGAGACCCATGAGCTCTCTGCGCCCAGCGACAGGCACTGCCCCAGCCCAGGGAGACTGGCAGCCCGGGATGACCACCTGCTGTAAGGCACATCTGGAGAGGCAGAGAGGAGCATTCAATCCAGGGGCCACCTCATTTAAGATATACAGTGTTCCACCTGGAAAGACGGCTCCAGGTCCGCCCCTGCCGGTGGGGCCCGTCTCATCGCAGCGCCTCTTCATTCTAGGAGACGGGAAGGGTGGCCTGCACTGTCCGGCAGGGTCAGAAGCCGCCTCTTCACTATGCCTGCTCGGACTCTCGGCTGGTTCAGGTGCAGAGCTTCCAGCCCCAGCCCGACCCAAGCAGTCCCTGGTGTCTCTTCAGGATTCCCAGATCCCAGGTGGTCACAGTCTGGCTTCCATCTGCCCTGGGCACAGCCGAGCAGGAGCCCAGTAATAATATTGGGACATTAAATTAATTAAACAGTGCCTTCAGGTAACCCTCCTCCCCGTCTGAACTCTCCCCCGGCTCAGTCCAGCTCACTGGCATGCCCATTCTCCTGCTCCTTATCAAACCGTGTCTCAGATGGAATGTCTCGGAAGCAGACGCTGAGAGGGAGTGAGGGGTGCGAAAGTGTATGGGGGGCACCCTCTGCAAGGGGAGAGGGAAGACCCAAGGTGGGCGGGGCTGGCCGTCCTGAGGCCGTCCTCCTTGCACAACCTGAGTGCTCCAGCAGAGGGCGCCGGAGCAAAGCGCGCCCGTCCCTTCTCAGGTGGCCAGGAGGGGGACCGCTGCCCTGCTCAGTCCTCGCTGGGGCCACTCTAGAATAGTGTGCCCTCAGCCCGGAAATAGGCAAAGCCCACAGCTGGAGGCCTGCTTACAGCTGGGCATCAGTCCTTTCTTGAAGGGGAGTCTAAGCGGCCATCTCTTTGGGTCTCAGCTTGAGTTCCCCTGAGAACAAAGCCTGACCCAGGGCCTGTGACCAGAGCAGGGAAGAAAGCTGGGGAGCCCTCCCAGAGTCTGGGATGCTTCTCAGAACCATCGGCCTGGGGATGGGGGGGGGGTCGCCTAGCTGCTTCTGCCCCTGCTACTCGAGGGTGGTCCCGTGGTATGGCCCCACACTTCCAGAGACACAGGCGTGGGTGCTGAGCAGTTTCACCCCACCCCATACCCCGCGTGGGCCAGGTGCAAGGTGCTGTCCACCCCAGCTGTGTGAAATTGGCCAAAGCCACGTGGAACTGGTCTTGCAGCAGACAGTCACAGGAGAGGGCAGGTTGAGGAGGAGTGGGGGACATCGAGAGTTTGTTTGGGGACCCCATTAAAGTTGAGGTGATTATATCAACATCCAGTCGCAGAGGGATGCATTTTTACCAACCTGTAGCTCAGGTAAAACAAGAAAAGCTACAAGACAAACCTCTCAAACAGAACTGGGAAGGAAGGGGTGATTTATTCGGCCACGAGCAACGGAGATATAGTTGACTAACAGCCGAGCTCACCTAACAAAGAAAGTCCCTGCCCTTTTAAAGGTTTACAACTCCAGAAACTACATGTGAAAGGGTCTCGGTCCATGAAGCAGGCGTGGGGTGCGTGCCTTAGGTGGGGGTGTAATCCTGTTTAAGTAAAACAATACCTTTGGAAAGATTCCACCATACCATATCCGTGATCCAGAGATGGGATTGTGGTTAGCAGTAGAGGTCTTATCCTTAACTGGGCCAGCGGCACCAGCTGGCAGGAGTTAGAACTCCTCTGGCTGACTTCTGACTTCTCCTTTTGAGATGCAATGTAGAAGGCTGAAGGTGATTAAGGACTCCTTCCTCACTGGGAGCTGCCGGGGCTGGAAACACACTTGGGAGCCACTTGCTAACGGACAACTTGAAAAGCCATGGCCTGGGTGAGTTCACCTGGGGGCAGAACAGAGAAGAGTGCCCGGATGGAGCCCTGAGAATCCTCTTAAGATCAAGAGAAGGGGAAGAACAAGCCAAGGAGGCCAAGGCGGCGCTGGGGCTGCGGGGCCAGGAGGGAGACCAGGGGCGTGGCAGATGGTGGGATGGGCTGGAGTGCAGGGAGGGCCTCGGGCAGGGACTCAGTCTGTCCATTCCAACTGCAGGGAAGACGTGGCTGCTCCGTTGACATATTTGCTCTGATTGCTCTTTCCCCAGTGAACTCAAAAGCAAAGGCATTGGCCTGAGAGTTTGGAGAAAGAAGAGGCTGCCATAGCTTTGTGGGCAGAGTGAAGATGAGGCAGAGTCTCCAGAACACTATGGGGCGTCTTGGGATTTCGCTCTTATCAGGCTGAGCATACATTCCGGTGTCCCGCCCGCTCAGGAACCCCCCGGCTCTCCAGGATGTACGTGGGTCAGGGTGGGCAGCCCAGGCCCAGAGCACAGCCGAGGCTTGGGGTCAGGGCGGAAGTAGGGCATTATTTTGAGGCCCGAGGGTAGCGTTTTGTTCCGGAGAGAGCATCTAGGGTGACATTTAGATGTGGCTGCACTTCGAACTCACTGGGTGGACTCGGACAAGCCCCAGCTCGCCTCTGGATGCTGTAGCTCACCCTGTTTCCTCACCTGCAAGAGGCCCGTGTTGGGCCAGATGTGTCTGTCTCCATCTTCACGTATCTAGGAGACCGTTCCTTAAGCTATAGGGACAGAATGGCCAGATGCCACCCTAGTGTGATCATGAGCAATGCTGACTGCAGCCAGCTGCAGCTGCACAGGACCTATTCCTGTCATCTGAGACGCTTCCAGAAAAACCAGAATCCATGAGACGTTAGGGTGATTGTAGCTGCGAAGTTCGAACGTACAGGACTAACAAAACAGCGTCACTGACAGCAGAGGCTGCGGCTTCCTGTGGCTCCTCATTGAAAGTGTGTCCAGCTCTGAACACAGCAGGTCCACAGTTCACCACTCACTCTCCTGTGATGGCACCACAGCTGGTCCTGGTTGGTGAGTGGTCTGTCTGATGAATTCCGGTAAAGAAAGAGACCATGTCAGTTTGCACTTAGAATTTTCCTTCCTACTGCTACGGCTCTGGTAGATGATCAACCACGTGCTGTGTTTGCTGAATGTCTCTGCAGCACGGTGCCAGGCACACCGTAGGAGTTGGGTGCCCACAGGCTGCGTGGCTGAACAAGGGCACGATGTCTGGGTGGCGACTCTGAGAAACTCCCTGCTTTGTGCCCCCGCTCCCCTTTCATTCTGGTCCTTGCAAGCCCGTCCCTCCCATCCCTCTGATAAATGGCCAGGTCCCTTGAGCAGAAGGAGGGGGATTTTCAGAGCACGGCAGGGAGCTGTGTAGGGCCTTGTTCTGCCTGACACCTTTATTAATCGCTCAGCTAGGAAGATAAACAGCTGGTTAATTAAATTTGCAGATGTTGCTAAATTGGGTGGTGTTCTGATCGTTCAGTCTCCGGAAGATAGAACGGTCCCATGTCGGGCCTCCGAGAGGTCAGCCTCGGCTGAGGCTAGGCCGCAGGTGCTTTCGTGAGTGAGTAATAGCAATGCACCGATCGTGGCCAGCATTTTAGCATTTACTGTGAGCCCAGGAATCACGGGTCTGGATTTCTGCTACTCACAGGCTGGGAGCCTTGAGCATGTGTTCTGCCTTATCTGGGCCTGGATTTGCTCATCTGTACAAGACCGTGTCCCTCACAGCCGTGGTATGCATGAGCTTCTGTGTCTGGAACCTTGCCAAGTGGAGGCAGGGGGCCTATTTTCCAATTCAGAAAGTGGTCAGTTCCCACTCCCCCTGCCCTAAGCTCCACTCTGTTGGGAAGTGGGAGGGGTCTTGAACTCTGGATCTTGGGGTGGGGGGACCTGGGGAATCTGAGGAGCCTGGGGAGGGCTGATGCCTGGGGGTCTATATCTGTGTGCAGAGCCCAGGGATCTAGTGGTCTGTGGGTCTAGGACACTGAGGGGCTGCGGGGCTGTGATGGTTCCTAGGAGTCTAAGGAGTCTAGAATGGTCTGAAGAATGGGGGCAGTTTGTAGAGCCTAGGGGTCTGAGGGTCTGGAGGGAAGGAGGGACAAACGGTTTGGGGCCCGAGGAGCAGGGTTTGGGAAGCTGGAGGTGCTGGGGTCTGGGGGATCTAGTTCTGAGAGTTTTGGAGGCTTGGAGGTTATGGGGTCTGGGGCGTTCTGGGATTCGGTCTTAAGGGTTTGGGAGTCTGGGATGGTTGGAGAACTTAGAAATCTAGTGTATGGAAAGTCACAGGGTGGGGGGTGCAGAATTGGGAGGTGTGGGGTCTGGGAGACAGGAATTTGGGGAGAGTCTAGAGTCTCAAATAGTCTTGGTGGTCTTGGGAAATCTGGGGCTCTGGAAGTTTGAAGATCTGGCATCTGGAAGAGAGCCAGGAGCTGAGAGCAGAATGTGGCCAAATAGTGCCACCTAGTGTACCTTTCTCCACATTACAACAGGAAAGGAGATGGCCACAGTCGGAACTTCTGGAAGCCCTGAGGGCAGCTGTGCAGGGCAGGGGCTGAGCAGAATCTCTAGGCTTACCAACCTGCATTGTTAGGCCCACACCTGGCGAGGAGTGTGTCCATCTTGTTCACTGTGACCCAACAGGTAGAATAGCACCTGGCATTCCTGGATGTGCAATACACTCTTGTTGAGTGAATAAGCAAGGGAAATTCAATTTGAAAATAGTTCACCTGACAAGGGCAATGCTTAACACACACCACGGTGTGAGCGCACAGACGCGCATGCCCACCAGCAGCCAGCATTCACGGAACACTTAAATTTCCCCAACAGCCCTATAATGTAGCTACTACCGCCATTGCCCTTTCACTGAGGAGGAACCTGAGACTTCCCACGTGAAAGCTGTGCCCTGCATCCAGGGGAGTTACAGAACGTCTAGAGCTGCTCTGTTCAGGACGGTGGCCACTGAGCAGGTGCAGCCAACAGTATCTGGTTCACATGGAGATGAGCTCAAAGTGTCAAATACGCACCGCATTTCAAAGACAGTATTGTTGAAAATACATAGATGCTCGGTGCCGCAAAGAAAAATTAGCACTGAGACAAAGGATCTTTCAGCAACACAATTTTTACTTCCTGGACTGCAGGAAGGGTACTCTCACTAGCCATCTTGCTGCAAGAGTACAAAGAACAAAGGAAAACACACAAATTTATTTCTTACACATTTGGGGTCGTCCTTACTGCTGTGAATGATCTCCATTGGCTGGAGCCAGACCTCACAATCTAAACTAAAACGCGATCAGCTAACAACTTAAAACTTTTCTAAACAGGTAAAAGCAATGGAGAGCTGGGATATGCCTGTGAGCATGTCCAGCACAGATATCTTGGTTAAAATAAAAAGACACAGAATGTACTACGTGCCTGTAAGCATGGCAGGACTAACAGCTGCGTAGGATAGGGCTTAACAAAGTTATTAGCACACTTATTCTCTAACAAGAAAACTTTAAAAATGAGCTTTTCTACTTCCCACAAGGTAAATACAAGAAAAGGACCACATTAACCATTAATTACTTGTTTATGTTAAATGCATATTTAAATGATCATTTGTGGATATGCTTTGTTGAATAATCAATTTCTTTTTACTTTCAAAAAATATGATTCCTGGAAAATTTAAAATGAATCTATTGCTGGCGTCCTATAGATTGGCTAGCGCCGGTTTAGAGTGAGTCACTGATCACTGGTGAATAAGACTCAAGTCTTCGGGTTGGGTGGGTGGGGACAAATTTCTCCAGGGGTGCCTGGAGGTCATGGGGGAAGCCTGACTGGTGGATCTGCTTGTGGGGGAGAAATTCATCTAGAGGACAAATTTAGCCAAGGAATGTCCCACAGAGTAGAGTCCTTGAGGGACCAGATGTAAAGCACCTCTTGAAGGGCTAGAACATAGATAATCAATACAATCCAACACCCCCCTACCCCTGCTTCCTCTTCCTCCCCTTCCTTGGGCCTTGGGGATGGGTAGAGAGTTGGACAAGGAAAACTCATTCCAGGCGAAGTTGTTGGTTGTGGGGAGGAAGGCTCTTTGCTTAGGAGAGGGGTGAGGACAGCGGGCAGCTCCAGTGAGCGGAGAGGGCGGGGTGAGTGGGACAATGGGTGTGGCAGAGGACACGAGGCTGAAGTGCTGCGTAAAGAGGTCTGATTGGGGGCACATGCCCATGGTGAGCTGGGTCTGCATGTGTGGTCTGAGGGCAGTGGGGCCTGTGCTCTCCTGTGTGCTTGGCTCTGCAGCGTGTGCTGTGCGGGAGCCTAGGCAGGTCCCCCATGCACAGATCCTCCAGGCAAGTTGGTCCTGGCTCCTTCAGGCAGGGATGTCAATGTCTGTTTCAAAAGTCAGGTGTTGTGCAGTTGCTGAATTGGAAAGAGATGTTGGAGGCACTGCCCCAAGATAATGGAGACGTTGCCCCAAGTAAGAACAGCCCAGAGGTAATGCCCACTGGACACCGCCCAGCCTATTTGTTGCCAGCCCAATTCAAGCCTGTGGCACCAGCATGACTCACATGATGCATCTGGGGCTCCACTGTGGCTTCCTGAGCACATCACCTTTGTGGGATCTGGGCCTCTGCCCTGAAAACCCCAGGATGAAGGCAGACCTTGGTTCTGTGTCTGGGGATCTCACCTGCTGATAGAGAAGACAGAACCTTCACTCACGACTGCCCCGAGACCCCAAGTGACCCGGGCAGTGACACAGTCACACTTAAGGCACACAGCTTGTCTTAATCTGTGCAGCTCCTAGAACAAAACGTCACAGACTGAGTGGCTTCGAAACAACAGAAGTTTCTTTGTCATAGCTCTGGGGGCTGGAAGTCCAAGATCAAGGTAGCAGCAGGTTTGGTGAGGGGCTGCTTCCTGGTTCACAGACTGCTTCTTCTTGCTGTGGCCCATGTGGTGGGAAGGACAAGGCAGCCTCTGGGGCCTCTATTATGATGACATAAATCCCATTCAGGGGGGTGGGTCCCTCATGACCTCATCCCCTCCCAAGGGCACCACCTCCTCATACCATTGCCTTGGGGGTTAAGTCTCAACATATGAATTTCAAGGAGACACAAACTTTCAGACCATAGCACAGGGCCGTTGGAAGAGAGGAATCCCGGGAGATGATCCCTGCAGAAGGGCAACACCAAAGCGAGAAGGTGAAGTTCAAAGAGAAGCTTGCCAGAGGTCCAGGGTGGGAAAGGGTGAGCTGGGACCCACAGGAAGCTTGGGGAGGGATGGAGAGACAGGGAGATGCGGGGGCCAGGCTGGGGCTGGGGGGACCCTAGGCACTCTGGAGGCCTCGGGTCAGGAGGGGTCAGGTTTGCCTCGCAGAGGGCTCCTTTAGAAAGCATCCTGTGGTTGCTGGGTGCAAAATGGACAAGAGGGAGGCTGGAGGCAGGGGCCAGCAGGGAGACAGTGGCACTTACATGGAGACAGATGATGAAGGCCTGATGATGATAAAGAAATCACAGTAATAGAAACGGTAACAATTATTGAGTGCTTTCCGTATTCAGTGTATGTTGGAAGCAGATGCTCGGTGCCACAAAGAAAAATTAGCACTGAGACAAAGAATTTTTTAGCAAGGCAATTTTTACTTCCTGGACTGCAGGAAGGGTACTCTTACTAGCCATTTTGCCAGAGAATACAATGAACAAAGGAAAACAGACACATGTATCCTTTATGCATTTGGGGTCGTCCTTACTGCTGTGTCTGATCTCCACTGGCTGGAGCCAGACCTCACAATCTAAACTAAAACCCGATTGGCTAACAACTTAAAACTTTTCTAAACAGGTAAAAGCAATGGAGAGCAGGGATATGCCTGTGAGAACCTCCAGCACAGATATCTTGGTACAAGGACATAGTGTACTACGTGCCTGTAAGCACGGCATATTTAACAGCTACATAGGATAGGGCTTAAGAAAGAGCTGTTAGCACACTTATGATTTAATCTTAACAAGAAAGGAAACTTGAAAGAGGAACTTTTCTACTTCCCACAGTGTATTAACTTATTTAATGCTGTCAACAACCCGATATTGTTTTTCATTTTGTTTTTGTTTTGTTTGAGGCAGGCTCTCACTCTGTCGCTTGGACTGGAGTGCGGTGGCACGATCTCGGCTCACCGCAACCTCTGCCTCCCAGGCTCAAGTGATTCTCCTGCCTCAGCCTCCAGAGTAGCTGAGATTACAGGCACGTGCCATTGATGCCCAGCTAATTTTTGTATGCTTAGTAGAGACAGAGGGTTTTACCATGTTGACCAGGCTAGTCTCTAACTCCTGACCTCAAATGATCCACCCACCTCAGCCTCCCAAACTGCACCCGGCCCTGATATTGTTGTATTGAAGGACTAAATGATTACATGACTTGCCCAAAGCTACCCAACGGTGGAGCAGGGTTGGACCCCAGCGCCTGGCTCCACAGTCCACTGAGGTGAAGGGAGGGGCCTTGGAGACACCTTGGGTGGCCTGATGGACACCAGTGCATGCTGCCAGTCTTCTCTTCCCTTGGTCATGCCTGCCAGCTGTCAGTTTCTACCCACCGACTGACTCCAGGGCTTGTATCCAGAGGCACACTTAGAAGGACCAGCCCTCTACTGAGGTCAGACCTCTACGGAGGTCTGACAGGTCACTTTGGGTTAGGCTGGGCCACCACCAGGCCTGATGGTCCAACTTGGGTAATCACTAGGGGGAGGGAAACTGAGGCATGAGGCAGCTACCTGGGTTTGGGGAGGGCTGGGTTTAGCCTGGTTCTCTGAAATAGATACCCTAAGCTGTGAAGCCTTCCTCTTGAAGGGTTGAGGTGGGCAGTGCACAGGTGCCAAGCAGCCCAGGGTGGGTCACAGCCCAGGCCCTTCTAGGGTGTCACTCCTTTCCCCCTTGCGTTGCAAGAAGCCCTCCTGCCTGGGAGCTTGTTCTTTGGAGGGTGCTGAGCCTAAATTTGCCACAGTCAAGTCAACATTCCTGCCCCACTGGCTTGGTTACAGGGCTCTCACGTGGGGGAGGGGAGCCCTGTAACCGCCTTGCACATTCCCCTGGATTTGTTGCTATTTTGCACTCCTAACACCTGCCAATAAAGACTGTCTACACTGAAAAAAAAAAAAAAATTATATTTACAAAGCTTTTTTGTTGTACAGAAGGTAAAAATGCTGTTACAGTCTCGGTGTAACTGGTAGCCACAGACGGTTGACTCACCAATCACAGCTATCCACGCTACAGCAAGAGTCTTACACAAAAACCTAACAATGCTTACAATTTTGTTGGGGTGAAGTCCACAAGCTTGGTGGTAGATTACCAAGAGGGACTACATGGAAGGAAGGTGGAATGTCACAGGAACTATTCTTTGGCTCTTTGGGTGGGTGGGTGTCCTGGGGTTTGTATCACAGCTACCTTTTTTTTTTTTTCCTCCAACAGCTACCAACAGCTACTGACCCCCTCCTCCAGCCCCCTAGATTTACAGGGAAGGCCATATTTTATAGAAGAGATTGGGGCCAGCAGCCATCTCTCTGTCATGCCAACAACTGGCAGATGATTAAATTTCTATAGGTGTGAAGTGTAAAGTGCAAGTTAATTTCCTCCAGGAAAGGAAATACTTGACACTTCAGCCAAATGATGAGTGGGAGCTCTAAATCCCCGGGAGGAGAAGGGGGAGTGTGAGCTAGGAAGGCGGCGGCACCACCGAGGGGCACGCTGCTGCTGCCTCAGCACTTGGTCACCACCCAAAACAGACTCTTCAAAAAGGCCCCACATGGGTGGATGAGCAGACCCCTCGCCCTCCCCGCCATTCTTGCGACTGTCATCAACCCTCAGCCACATAAAGTGACTTAGCCAAGGGGCCACATTGGCTCCAAACAGTGGTGAGGAAGCTGCTGGGTTTTCCAGTAGGTAAGAAATTCACGGTGTAGCCGGGTGTGGTGGCTCATGCCTGTAATTCCAGCACTTTGAGAGGCTGAGGTGGGCAGGTCACCTGAGGTCGGGAGCTCGAGACCAGCCTGACCAACATGGAGAAACCCTGACTCTACTAAAAATACAAAATTGTTTGAGTGTGTGGTGGTGCATGCCTATAATCCCAGCTACTCAGGAGGCTGAGGCAGGAGAATCGCTTGAACCCAGGAGGTGGAGGTTGCAGTGAGCAGAGATTGCTCCATTGCACTCCAACCTGGGCAACAAGAGCCAAACTCCATCTCAAGAAAAAGAATGAAAGGAAGGAAGAGAGGGAGGGAGGGAAGGAAGGAGGGAGGGAGGGAGGGAGGGAGGGAAGGAAGGAAGGAAGGAAGGAAGGAAAGAAAGAAAGAAAGAAAAGAAAGAGGAATTCAAGGTGTAACAGCAAGCCAATCTCACATGGAAATTTTTGGGGAAAAAATATCAATATTAAGAACTTGTCTTTGGGAGGCCAAGGCGGGTGGATCACGAGGTCAAGAGATCAAGACCATCCTGGTCAACATGGTGAAACCCCGTCTCTACTAAAAATACAAAAAATTAGCTGGGCATGGTGGCG
>NW_022437012.1:472463-520313 GCF_009761245.1 Sapajus apella | reverse complement strand
AGGAGGCGGAGGTTGCGGTGAGCCGAGATTGCGCCATTGCACTCCAGCCTGGGTAACAAGAGCGAAACTCCGTCTCAAAAAAAAAAAAAAATAAGCTGGGCATGGCATGCATGTGGTCCTAGATACTTGGCAGGGAGGTGAGAGAATCCCTGGAGTCTGGGATTTTGAGGCTGCAGTGAGCCGTGATCGTGCCACTGCACTCCAGCCTGGGCAGCAGAGAGAGACCCTGCCTCAAGAACAGCAAACAAACGAAGAACTTGTCCATGTGGATGAATTGGAAATGTTTTAAAAATGGACCTTCATGTAGTATTATATACAGTATTCCTAACTCCAGTAAGAAGTCACGGTTTTTTTGGACCGCAAACCATTGTTCAGACACTTCCAGGAGGAGGTCAAATGCTCCTCCCTGCCACTAGAGGGCGGCATCAGCCAGGATTATAACCCTAATGTCTCGCAGTTCGGCCCTTAGTGGGGGTGGCAGGGTATTGGGGGATCTTGGATACCAGCTGTACTTCATCTGGACACCAGAAGCTTTAAAATCTCACTTAAGCATCCTTACAAGCCCAGGAGGAAGGTATTTGAAGCCTCAGAGTAGTTCAGGGGTTTGCTCAAGGTCACTCAGCTAGTGACTGACAGACCTGGGATTTGAACCCAGATCTATTGGACTCTGACCCTGGAGTTCTTCATTAGCAGGGCATTCTGCCTTCAGGGTCAAGGTCAAAGCCAGGATCTCACCCCAGGGCCCCTGACTCCAGGGCCAAGTTTGGAACCAGCAGAGCCCCGAGGACAGAGGAAAGCCAGACCACCTGCACCCTGCAGGCTGCCACTGTCTGGCCAAGGGAAGCAGATGCAGCTCCTAGGCTTTCCCATCCAGCAAGCCCACTGGACCTCTGCCAAAGTGCCCCTGGCTTTGTGTGCAAGGATTTTAGACTGGGCACTACACATGGCAGTTGCCCTTGCCTTCCACCTCATCAAGGGTGAAGGCTGAGCCTCTTATAGAAGGCGTCAGAATAAAGCAGGTGCAGCTACCCCAGGAAATACTGAAATGACATCAGAGCCAAGGAATTCCCCTTTAAGGCATCTTCTCAGAATTCTTTAGGGAGCCCCTGTTTCTGTTAAGAACAGTCTTGCTCCTCCAGCTGGGTCTGACCCACCTGGTGCCATGAGGTGAGGGGCAGAAGGAAGGGGGAGCTGGCAGAGCCGGGGGAGATGTTCAGCTGCCCCTCCACCCTGTTCCCCTCTCCAGGCGTCTTGGATTTGGATGAGGTTAGAAGGACTAGGGATTCCAGGAAAGGGAATGAATAAAAGGCAAAGAAGAGACACCAGAGTGGAGGAGGAGGGCCCTGAAGAAGAGAGTGTCCCCTTCCCAGCTTGTCACTGCTTGCCAAAGCCCCTTTAGCTGGCAGTGAGCTGGGCTCTGAGCTTGATCTACTCTCCCCAAAACCCTGTGATGTATCGCCCCCTCCACCCCCATTTTACAGATGGAGGGATGAGACTTGGGAAGGGTTATTACCTGCTTAAGGTCACACAGCTGGCTGATTACAGGGAAGCAGGTTCACATGCTAGCTACAACTCCCCGCCCCCCATGGCCTGAGCGCATCCCTGCAGTCCCTGCATGAGGCAGCCCCCAGAATGGCCCAACTCCACAGTCACTCACAAAGCACGGCTCACATGCGCCTCTCCCAGCCTGGGCACGGCCAGGGCCCTGTGGTACATGGACTTGGGAGGTGGCCAGACCTGGGCATATCGTCATTTTGTCTTTTGCCAACTGTGGCCTCTGGACCCAGCATTTCATATCCCTGAGCCACAGTTTTGTCATCAGAGTCATGGGAGGAGCAGGGGCCCTCCCCACAGGGTTGGGGACATAGAGGGAAGATGGGTAAGAAGGCACAGAGCAGTGTTTCCCACACTTAGCAGGGTGCCTGGCCCTTCCCTGAGGTTCTGCTCAGTGATCCGGAGCGGGCCTGGGAAACTGAATGGTGCCGTGCTCCCCAGGAGCCTCCTTGAGGCAGCAGATCTGGGCCTCCCCTACCTGTCCATCTGTCCATCTTTCTGTCTTTCCTGGCCCCCACCCCCAAGAGGTCACCTCTATGGGCTGTTCTTCTGGCCAGAGCTGGGGCTGCCCCTGAAAAAGGCACCACATCTTCTAACACCAGCCCCACATCACATGGCAACTCAACTGGACACCAGCTTCTGAAGCCACGTGGGAGGCCACTCTCCAGGGCTCCAGGGCATGGGACACGTGGGTGAGGGCCCACAGCCACCATGAGTGCTTGGATCGATTGGCCACCCCTGACCACTCTCTCAGGTGAACGCTCACAGGAGGGTCGCAAGTGAGATGACCTGGAGCTGCTGTCTCCAACTCCTCCAATCTGCCTGGCCTGTTTTTCTCCAACCAAGCAAGGGCGGGCTGCTCTCTCTCCCTTTGCAGTCAGTTATTTCCCAGGAGAGTCCCCCATCCTTTACGGAAGTTGATTCTTGGTGGAGACAGCCCTTTCATACTCTAAACGCCCCAGGGCATCCCTAAACCCAAGGAGGAGGGACACACACCAAGCCGAAGCTGACCCCTGCACAAATCTTTCTGCTTATCTTAGCTGCTCCTGGCAGGGCTGACCCCCTCACAAAACCGAGACTGCTTCCTGCTAAGGTGTGAGCTGCCCCAGGGGCTGCACCCACAGCCCAGGCAAACCCAAGGTCTAACAAGCCCCATTCTGAGGCTGAGGGAGGGTGGGCTGGAGGAGTGGTGGCAGTGAAGAGGGACCAGCATCCTATTACCACCTTCATGGGCTCCAGGCACGTTAAGTAGCAAATATCACATTTTATGACTGTATTGGTTTAAATACAAATACAATTAGGCTGAGTTCATTTGCATATGTTCATTCCCGTATTCTTTTTTCCTTTGATTTTAAAAGACTTTAAAATTAAAACACTTAGGGTCACACCTGTAATCCTAGTACTTTGGGAGGCTGAGGCAGTCAGATCATGAGGTCAGTACTTCGAGACCAGCCTGACTAACATGGTGAAACCTGGTCTCTACTAAAAATACAGAAGTTAGCCAATCATGGTGGAGAGGGCCTGTAGTCCCAGCTACTCCAGAGAGTGAGGCAGGAGAATTGCTTGAACCCAGGAGGTAGAGGTTGTAGTAAGCTGAGATCACGCCACTGCACTCCAGCCTGGGCGACAGAATGAGACTCTGTTTTGGGGGGAAAAAAATTAAAATGCTTTCAGGCCCCTAGAGGGGTCACAGCCCTAAGCCTATGTGCCCAGCTGGCCAGGCCCCTGAAGGACAGGAACAGAGGCAGGAGTGGGCCCTGGAGACCAAGCTGGGTGGGAGCCCCGCTGTGCCTCCCGCCAGCTGTGCAGGGTGGGTGCATCACTCACCTCTCTGAGCCTCTGATTTTGGGAAAGCCGCTTCAGTGTGTCCACCGGACAGATAAGTGGTGGAAGGGATGAGCAGGGCTGAGCACAGGGAGCTCAGTGCCTTCCAGGACCCACGTTCTCTCCCCAGGAGAGGAGGAAAGAGGCCGGAGCCAAGAACATCCTTTCCCAGCATAATGCGGTGAGCTTGGGTGAGGCAGGTAGGTTCCTGGCAGGAGAAATGGCACATCCCAGGGCCCATCAGGCTCCCTTCCTCCTGCCTCCTTGAGCCTACCTGTGACCCCCACAGATGTCTGGGCAGCTGATTGCAATTTTCGGCCACCTCCAGGAACTCCCAAGGGGCTCCTTGAAGTCAACCTCTAGATATCAGCTGGCTGTAGCTTCATTCATCACCACCACTCTATGACGCAGGCTGGGAGCTGTCCAGGCCAGAGGTCCCAGGAGAGGCTGCTGCGGGGGCTGCGGGAGGCTGATGGGAGGGGAGGGCTTGAGCGCTCTGCCGCAGAGGCCCAGGCTCAGGGAACCGCTAACAACGCCAGTGAGGTACCTATAGCTGCCTGTGTCTATCCTGTAGCCAGGGGTCCTCCGCCCGCTTGACAGAAGCCTGGAACCTGAAGCCCGGGCAGAGCCATGCAGACAGCCCTGCCGATAAGGCAGGTGGGGCAGAGACTGGGGAAGAAGGTGTTGGGGGTCCTGCCAGATGCTCCAGTGAGGCCGAGTGAGGAGGCAGCTGCAGAACCTAACAGGAGCGTCTCCCTACAGGCACAGCTCTGGCCAGAGTGGGGACAGGGTGGACACCTCCCCTGCCCAGCACTGCCTCTGAGTCAGCCCACTCAGCAATACCCAGAGAGGCCTCTGCAGCGGGCATGGAGACAGGCCCTGGGACGCATACGGCAGGTCATTGCCCATAAGTTTACGTGCAGGAAAAAGTAGAGGACGGAACAAATCAGTTGGTTAGAAATCAGAGCTCAGATAGAAGGTCCAGACAGCCAGTGGACTGACAATAAAAAGAATCAGTGCTCCATCTTCATCATGTGCTGTGTGCCAGGCAGTGTGACCAGTGGAAGGTACCCAAGTCACCCGGGGCAAATCCTTACAGGATTCCGCAACCTCAATTCTTGCCTCCTCAGAAGAAAGAAGTCCACTGAGGGGCAGAAGGCAGAAGAGACCAAGGTAAGTTTCAAAGCAGGAGTGGAGGTTTACTTTAAAAGGCTTTAGAACAGGAAACAAAATTAACTGCACTTGGAAGGCACCAAGGTCACATACGACATTTAACCTTGACCCTACGACTTTCCAGACTGGCCCCTTTCCCATGATTCTTCACTTAGGGCTGTCTGCCCGCATGCGCATACTCGCCCTTCCCTTGGGAGGCGAGCACGCAGTGCGTTTAGGAAGTTGTACGCATGCCCTTCTGAAGCTTTCTTCCCTCTTCCGGTGGCGTGTCCCCGGAAGCTCATACTTTGCCATTTTTTCCCTTAATGCGCGTGCTTGGGAAGTTGCTTCTCCCGGGTGCCTACGTTTAATTAACGTTTTAGTGCACAGGTGTGGACTGTTAGGAAATGGCCTTTCCCTGGCACCGGCTGCCAGTGTATCACTTTTAGAGACGCAGCGTGATCATTGCGGAACCATCACTCGACATCCCCGCTGGGTGGGGGGAGCCCTCTCCTGCCCCGCTCATGCCTAACTACCTGTAATAGAAGTGCATTTTGCATGCAGCACATTTGCCCTCATTTCATCTAGATCTTAGGCCTCTGAGGAGGAAGCTGGGAGGGGAGGCTCATAACACACCTAATAACCAGCCCTTCCTGTGGGTGGCAGGGCCAGGATCCTGCCAGGCCATTTGCTGGCACACCAGTTCCTAACCACTCCCCGCATTGCCTCTGCCCCCAACTCTGAATCAACGCTGTCCAAGAACCTTACAGGGAAAGAGACAGAGAGAAGGAAGGAGCCAAAGGGGAAAAGGCAGAGAGAGAAGGGGAAAGGACCAGGAGAGTGCAGGAGACAAAGAGGGCAAACGGCAGTGTCTGCAAGGGCATTAGTGTCCCCATTAATCCTCCGTGACCAGCCTCAAAGTCCGGGGAGGTGAGTCCAGGTGGAGGAACCTCACTGACAATGGCATGGGATCTACAAATTTCTTAAGGTGAAGAGGCCAGAACACTTCCCACTCAAAAACGCTTCACCAGGACACACATGGTGGCTCACACCTGTAATCTCAGTAGTTTGGAAGGCAGAGGCAGGCGGATCACTCTAGCCCAGGAGTTCAAGAGCAGTCTGGGCCATATGACAAGACGCTGTTTCTACAACAAAAAATAAATTAAAATTAGCTGGGTGTGGTCTCATGCCTGTAGTCCCTGCTACTTGAGAGGCTGAGGTGGGAGGATCACTTGAACCTGGGAGGTCTAGGCTGCAGTGAGCTGAAAGTGTGGCACCGTACTCCAGCCTGGGTGACAGAGTGAGACCCTGTCAAAAAAAAAAAAAAAAAAGCTGCATCCTAGCCAGAAGACGGGAGGATGAGCAAAAAACTATACACTGCATCAGAAGAGGAACCTCCCAGGGACCCCTGGGGAACAGGGTAAAGGAGAAATCAGATACATAATTCTTCATATTTAAAACCAGGAAAGATAACATGGCCCCTTAGGGGAGGAGGCTTAAAGTAGACATGAAAGAGATTGGAGCAGAGATATAAGATTACATGCCAGAGAGGGGAAAGGTAAACAAGAAGAGCTTAGAAAAGGAAAAGATGAGAGGGGCCAGGGGAATGGTTCATGCCTGCAATACCAGCACTTAGGAGGCAGAAGCAGGAGGACCTCTTGAGGAGTTGAAAACCAGCCTGGACAACATAATGAGACCCTGTCTCTTAAAAAAAAAAGCTATTAATCATGGGGTGCACGCCTGTGGTCCCAGCTACTCGAGAGGCTGAGGTGGAAGGATGGCTTGAGCCTGAGAGCTCAAGGCTGCAGTGAGATATGATTGTGCCACTGAACTCCAGCCTGGGGTAGAGTGATACCTTTTCTCTGATTTTTTTTTTTTTAATTTAACAAAGTGAATCAAAATGAAGAACTCTAGAATAGAGAAGTGTGACAAAATACAGTAGTCTGGTGGTGGCTCACATCTGTAATCCCAGCACTTTGGGAGGCCAAAGACAGGTGGATCACTTGAGGCTAGAAGTTTGAGACCAGACTGAGCAACACAGCAAAACCACATCTCTACAAAAAATGCAAAATGTAGCCAGGCATGGTGGTGCATGTGTAGTCCCAGCTGCTAGGGAGGCTAAAGTGGGAGGATCCATTAAGCCCAGGAGGTCAAGGTTGTAGTGAGCCACTGCACTCCAGCCTGGCGATAGAGAGAGACTCTGTCTCAAAAAACAAACCAAAAAACCTGATCTGTAGTAAATAATTTAACCTTGTCCAAAAAGAGGTCTGGCTTTTGCTTTCAGCTTATGGGAGTGAATCTTTAAGCTCTAAGACTATCGGAGTGTATTTACACTGAAGAGCCAACAATGTGATATCAGGTAAGGACTGGTCAAACCAGAAAGTCCAACAGTGTAAGGTAAAGGCTTTGAGTCACACCCAGAGGAGCCGCAGTCTGCAGACAGAGACCAGTATGTGAACCATCTGCCATGCTTATGCCATGAGGCCCAAGAAACACTCTGGACACTGAGGTTCATGTGAACCTCCCTGGTTGCCAGCACTCCCACATTCTGCCACACATGGTTGCTGGGAACAGGAGGCTGACCCCACAGGGAGGACCACCCACAGCAGCTATGCATGGGGTAGTCTCCAGACACACCTGTGAGCAACCTCTCTTGGCTGATGCTCATCTGCACCCATGAGTATAAGATGAGCCTAACATCTCCCAGTTAGCTCTGTGAGTCTTCCTAGCAAATTATCAAAACTAAGTGGCTTGGGGAACCGGCGTCTCCAACCTTGCAATGGGTATCAAAAGAGGTGGCCTTGAGAACCCCTAAACTTGTAATTGGTGTTGGAAGTGAGAGTGGTCTCCTGTGTGGGCTGTGTTCCCTCCCACTTCACAGTTGGTTAAACTTTTCACAGGTGGCAAACATTCAAACATTTAAATATAAAATCAGGACTTCCACTTCTAGGCTAGATGTTCTGGGAAGAAAATTAATTCCACTGCAAATACCTGGACATGTTGATTGAAATAAAGCAAACATATTTTAAATGACTACCTAAACATGTAAGAAAGTAAGGAAACTCACTAAGGCCCAAAACAAAGAAGAGGCTGAAACCCAGAAAGGTAAATGACCCCTGATGCTGTGGGCTGCCTTAGAAGTACCTGGAAATATCTGAAACCTGCGATCACTGGTTTTAACAGCCATACAAAAGAGATAAGGCAAGGCCCTGGCCTCATGCAGGCAAGATGCAGTGTCAGGACTGAGACTCTTAGAAAAAGCTAGAATCCTTGAAGAGCTAACTCTTAAAAAAAAGATAGCATAGAAAAAGAAACTAACAAGAAAATGTGTCTGTCTTGGCCTCAGCTTTGTGTTAAAAAGAGAGAGAAGGTGGAGGAAAAGAAGGGGGAAGAGAAGGAAGAGGAGAAAGAAGAGAGAGATTTCACTTTTCCCTCCCCCTGAAAATTTAAAGACTGTCCTTACATGGATTTTGGGTCTGGATTTACACTCCTTGAAGAATATCCAAGAGAAATATTTTAGTGTGTTTCCAGGATGGAAGCAAGCACTCCAGGGCTCCTGATAGAAATCAAAACAGACCTCTCCAGAGGACTAACCCTCAGCCCAGGCCTCTCAGAATTCCCACAGACTGATATCTGCAAAACATGAGCTCGCAATAAAAATTGAGCCTCCACAAGAGAAGCAGTCTTTCAGAGTAAGTGTCAGCAGGAGCAGCAGATTCAGAATTAGATCACCAAAGATGTCACAGTTATGGGATTATCGGGAACAGAATTCAAAGTTGTGTTTTCAATGTTTGCAGGAACAAAAAGGGAAATTAAAAACACATGCAGGGAACACAGAATCATCCAAGATGACCAAACGGATTTGACACCAAATACATCTCAAAATGAAAAATAAAATTATTAAATTTTGAAAGTAAAAAACTGGCATATACACCAGATTAGAAACATTTGCAAAGGAATTCATAAATTTTTTTTTAAAGTTGAGGGAATCATCCATAATGTAGCTGAGAGAGATAAAAACATGGAAAATGAGACAAAATTCCTCTCCAGCCTTTCTGGAGAAGAGCCGTGAGCTGGATCACATCCCACAGGCAGGTATGGACAGAAGAGACACTGAGCTGGCGGAGGCAGGGGGCTCCCTCTGCCCCAGTGATGCCTCCCTCTGCCCAGTATGTCATCCTTGGGAACGAATAGGGGATAATGGGATTGGGGGAGCAAGACTGCTCTCTGGGATTTGAATATCATGCTTCCCCTTAAAATTCTCAGAATGTCTGTCAGTTTTGGGGAGAGATTCTGCTTCCAGTCTGTTCCCCATGGGCAAATCCCTTCCCTTTCTTGGATTCCCCTGTGCGATAGCTGGGTCTCTAAGGTCACTGCCAGCTCTAATACTCTATTCCTTTATGACATCCTGAGGTGACAGGTACAATATATGCCCTACTGACTCAACCTCTACACTCAGGGTAAATCAGAGATCCAGGGATGCTTAGGAAGAGCCCTGCCTGTCCAAAACACCAATGCAGAGCCTGAAACTCCACAATTAGAGAGTCACTTATTTGGAGGTAAACATGGTCCAACTTGGATTCCAATTTTTTTTTTTCTCAGAGGGGCTGGGTAAAAGATATAATTAAAGTCATCATCAGTCACAACACCTCCATGTGAGTTATTTTAACAGAGTCTTTTCAACAAGGCCATAGCATGCGAGATGGATTTGAAAGGGGCGGCAGAGGGGAAATGGGGGGGGTCAGTCACACCCCCAGGGACGGGGCCCTAGTCCTGTGCGCAGGAGAGGCGGAGCTGGAAGGCGAAACTTCCACAGCCTGAACCATCCATTCTGCCTCTAGCCTCTCAGCAACTCCACACCTGCTGGCCAGCAGGTGGCAGTGCACGGACAAAAATGCGGATTTCTGCTGGATTTTCCAGGAGCTCCTGGGGTTCAACTGGCTCCTTTTTCTGGTAGCCTCAGTGCTGAGTTTGAAGAGGTGGGCTGCAGACACAAGGGACAGGGGGATGTGGGATGCGGGATGCACTGCCCAGGTCTCTGTAAGTCCCACCATGGTGGTGGCCCCAGAAGCCAGGATGGGGACTGGGAGGGCCGCCTGGAAGATGCGGCACGTTGAAGGCTTGTCCTGCCTGAGTAGGAGTGAGGGGACATTTGAGGATGAAATGAGACTGGGTGACAGAGCCCTTCCCTGTCTTAGCCTTGCTTCTCAGATCTGTCGAATGGCTGTGAGCACTCCCAGGGGACCGGTCCCCTGCCACTGCAGCCCTGCAGAGGTGAGCTGAAGTTCAGAGGGGCAAGGCTGCATGCATCCCATTCCAGAGTCCTCCCATCTTATTTGGAGTCCTCCCATCCCTTCCTATTGGGCAGCTTGTTAATGCTTCTGGGGTGCTGCAGGGCTCTGGGTAGCTTGGCTCTGTACCAGTGCCCTGACTCAGTGCTTCCTCCCTTGCCTTCACCTGGCCTGGGCAACCCTCTTGGGCAGGGGAGAATAGTGAGCTGCTCAAAGTAGATACCTCCATCAGATACAGGAAAGCAGACACTTTTCATTTCTGCAGGCCAGACTCCGTCAGTGCAGACAGCCCACGGAGGCCAACCCGAAAGACTGCACACAGCTCTTTGACTCCATCGCAGGGGTGGGGGTGCACTCCCCACATTGCCTTCCTATAGATTCCCCATGCCCACCCTGCTGAAAGGAATCATGCAGCCACACTGTGATCTGCTGCAGTGTCTTCCCAAACTCTCAGCTCACGAGGATCTCTGGGCACTTGTTAACATTCAGTCTTGTTCCAGGGGACAGCTGGGAACCAATATCTCGCAACACCCTAGGTGAGACGGAGTTTCGCTCTTGTTACCCAGGCTGGAGTGCAATGGCGCGATCTCGGCTCACCGCAACTTCCGCCTCCTGGGTTCAGGTAATTCTCCTGCCTCAGCCTCCTGAGCTGGTATTATAGGCATGCACTACTATGCCCAGCTAATTTTTTGTATTTTTAATAGAGACGGGGTTTCACCATGTTGACCGGGATGGTCTCGATCTCTTGACCTCATGATCCACCCGCCTCGGCCTCCCAAATGCTGGGATTACAGGCGTGAGCCACCGCGCCCAGCCCTAGGTGACTCTTATGCTTAGATCAGCTTGGGGCCATGTCCACCCTGAAGATGAAGGAAGAGTGGAAGCCTGGAGCCATGGGGGTTTATGTCCACGTAACCTAACGGGAGACTGCCAGTGGAGTCTCAGAGACAGTCCAGGAAGAAAGGAGGTAGGTCTTGGTGGACAGTGAGCCCGTCTCAGCCCCACGGTCCCGGCCTGCTCTGGCACACTCTCTCCCTGCCTCTTCTCACCACCTGAGAGACCAAGCTTGCCAAGCTCTGAGGACTCTGCTGACCCCTATGGTCAGGTTGCTTGCCTGAGACCTTTTTTCCTAACCCACAGGGTGATTGTGCTAGAAAGAATAATGGCCCCCTAAGCTATCCCTGTCTGAGTCCCCAGGCCCTGGCTGTTACTTTACGGGGCAAAGGGGACTTTGCATGGGTGATTAGTTAAGGACCTGGAAATGGGGGGTTATCCCGGATTGTTCAGGTGGGCCCAGTCAAATCACAAGAGTCCTTATAACAGGGAGGCAGGGGGTCAGAGAAGGAGTGGAAGACACCACTCTGACGGCTTTGAAGACGGAGGAAGGAGCTGTGAGCCAAGGGATGCAGGCCTTTCTTGCCCCTAGAAGCTGGCACAGCCAGAGCCAAGGATATGCACTGTCCCTCAGAGCCTTCAGGAGGAGCCAGCCCTGCCAACACTTTTGTTAGGGACACAGGAGCCTAGGAGAGCCAGAGTGACACCATTTTAAAATCAACTCCATCTTGGCTGGGCGCAGTGGCTCACACCTGTAATCCCAGCACTTTGGGAGTCTGAGGCTGGTGGATCATTTGAGATCAAGAGTTCAAGACCATCCTGGCCAGTGTGGTGAAACCCCCTCTCTACTAAAAATACAAAAATGAGCTGGGCAGTGGTGGCATGCACCGGTAATCCCAGCTACTTGGGAGGCTGAGGTGGAAGAACTGCTTGAGCCTGGGAGGCAGAGGTTACAGTGAGCCAAGATCGCACCACTGCACTCCAGTTGGGGCGGCAGAGTCAGAGTCTGTCTCAAAAATAAATAAATAAGTAAAATCAATGCCATCTTAAAACTAGCAAAGCACATTCCTTGCCAGCCACAACCCATGGTCCTAAGATGTTTACAACTAAGGAAGCAGCTTGGTAATGCCTGCAAGGACAAACTCCTCCAACAGCAGAAAGTCCAGATGACCCAATACCCTTAACAGTATACGCTTGCAAAATAATTCGAGTTATGTTCTGATGTGCTCGCATAGGAAAATGTCAAGGATAGCTTTCTTTAAAGCAGTAGAGTACTAAATATCATGCTGTCAGCCCACTGCAGGTAGGCACAGGTTTGGTTTAGCCTTTACAGGGACAAGATTCCTACATAAGAAAAACTTGGCAGGGCACCGTGACGTATGCCTGTAATCCCAGCACTTTGGGAGGCCAAGGCAGGCAGGTCATGAGGTCAGGAGTTCGAGACCAGCCTGACCAACATGGCGAAATCCTGGATAAAGACCCCTCTTTCCAGTAACACCTTAATTTCCTCCCATTAAGACTTCTGACCCAAAGAACTGTACGATAATAAATGTGTGTTGTTTAAAGCTAGTGAGTTGGTGGTGATTTGTCACATCAGCAACCAGAAACTCACATGGTGACTTGGTTGGAAAGAGTTACTCTCATTATTGTCCCTGTCGAGTACGCAAACACGGGAAGGCAGCGACAATAGCAGCAGCTTAGAAGCCACAGGCTCTCCCAGCTCAGAGACTTCTCCCTGTGTGACTTGAAGCAAGTTCTTCTCTCTGAGCCCCCACTTCCCCATCTGTAAAATGGAGGTGGTCATTACATCCGCAGGACAACCTGTGTCTGGGAACTAAATGGTTTGCCCAGAGAACTTCTTTCACCTCAACTCATTTTTTTTTTTTTTTTTTTTTGAGACAGAGTCTTGCTCTTTCACCAGGTGCCAGACTGGAGTGCAATCGTACAATCTCGGCTCACTGCAACCTCCACCTCCCAGCTTCAAGCAATTCTCCTGCCTCAGCCTCCCGAGTAGCTGGGACTAAAGGTGCATGCCACCACACCCAACTAATTTTTGTATTTTAATAGAGGCAGAGTTTCACTATGTTGGCCAGGATGGCCTCGATCTCTTGACCTCATGATCCGCCCACCTCGGCTTCCCAAATTGCTGGGGTTACAGGCCTGAGCCACTGCACCCAGCCCTCCAATTCACTTTTCACTCACCTGAGACCGAAGGTGCCCTGAAGAGGGACATAAGGAAGACGGGCTTCCTAAGGCCTCAGACCCAGTGCACAGCCTCTGCCCCACTATTACCCAGGGGCACACCAGGGGCATGTGGACAGAGCTGCCCTTGGGTTTCCTACTGTGGCAGCCCATCTGCGGGATCGTCACATCTGCCACCCACATCCTGGTGGCTCAGGGTTCGCTCTCAGGGAACAGTGTACCACAGCATCACAGCCATGGTTTCCAACAGTAACTTGGTGCCTCCATTGCACACAATGTTCTGGGAATCATTTAATTTTTTTCCTTGTTCCAGAGCTAAGAAGCCTCTGAATGGAGGGGAAGGCGACTCTGTTCAAAGAGGCTTTCTGGGCTGGAAGCAGGATGGCACCTTCAGGGAGGTTCAGCCCTTCCGTGATAAGATGGCCCGAGGAGAGGAGGATATGGGCGGAGCCTGGGAGAGGGGCTGGGGCAGGCTGACGGACAGGCCCTACTGCCTCCTCTCAGAGGGCCTGCTACCTTCTCCGGGAGCCTGCTGTCTAAGACGCACCATTCCTAATCAGGCAGAACAGCAGTGCTGAGAACAGTGTGGCTCTGAAGTCAGGCCAATCTGGACGCAAACCCTGGTGGTGTCACTTACCAGCTGGATGATGTCAGGCAAGTGACTTAAACACTCTGAGCCTCAATTTTCTCAGTTGCAATTCCACATAAATGCCCACAAGTCTCTCTGCTTCCTGTCCCGAGAAGAATTGGAAATTGAGACCTGCTCTCCATGAAAGGACGGCTGATCTCAGAGGCAGGTTTGTGCAAGGCAGCAGGGACCGCTCTCTGAGGGATCGCTGCAGCCAGGCGGCCCCCTGTTCCATTCGCAGGTGAGGCTGGCTGAGGGCGGCATCCCTGTGGCCAGGATGTCCCGCAGCTCCTGCGTGGCTCCTGGTGCCCTCTGCTGGCATCATCAGGAAAGAAGGGAATTGGGCAGTTCAGGGTCAAAGGAGAGTTCCTGAGGCTTGATGTGGCAGCTCTTCTCCCCGGGCACAGAAGCCTGAGAGAGCCAACTGGGGTAAGAAACAGGGACCAAGACTCTACCAGCACACACGACATCCTCCCCCGACCCCCGCCAGAGCAGGAATCCTGCCCTCTCCCACAGCCGCCCCATAGCCACCTCTGACATCTCTCCAGATCTGCAGCTTCTAACCCAGCTTCTAGAAACCTGCCTACTGGGAGTAAGATGTGGAAAGGGTGGGGTGAACCCCTTCCCTCCCTCCAGTCTCAGTGTCCCGTAATCTCTAGTCCGGGTCCATAGGTGTAATCAAGTGTTGAGACTCTGCCTTGGGGGGAGGATATTGCTCAGAGGGAAGTGATTTGAAAATCAAATCAGTGAGGCCAGAACATTCCATTCCTCCACCAAGCAGTTTCCAACTAGGGCATGCAAATGAGGCGTCTGAGGCATAAAAACCCCTGGAGGGTTGGTCTGGGGGCCCTTGGCAGGGGCACTGTCCTAACACTTGCTAGTTGTGACGAGAAGTGAGGCTAGCCAGGCCTCTTCTGCTCAGCCGGGAGGGAACAAGTGTTTGCAGAGTGCTGGCTGTGTGCTGAGTACCTTCCTGTGTATCATGTCAGTTACTCTTGCTGACCAGCCTGTGACCGAGGCATTCATAGCTGTTGTGTTGATGAGTAACCTCAGGGAGGTTAAGTTAATGGTCCAAGTTTCCGCAGTCCGGGTCAAGTGCAGATGCCCGACTCTGAAGCCAGCATCTTTCCGCTCCCCACGCACGTCCATCACCCTGCCCTGCCTCTGTCCCTCTCGGCATCATCCTGCTGTCCCAACACCGCACTGCCATCCCTTTCCAGCGACGCTGGGATCTTTCTCCCTCTCTCCCTCTCTCCCCCACTTCTCTCTCTTTGCCTGTCTCTGTCAATCCTAATCTCACTTGCTCTCACTCTTAAGCCTCCCTGAAAGGTAGGTATGGCTGAACCCCTTTCTAGCTCCAAATCCCCCTCACACTGTCTCTCAGCATGGTCCTGCTACATGTGCAATCTTGGGAAAGTGCTCTCGCCGTCCCCTGAGCCCCTGTTTCCTCCTCTGTAAAAGGCTGCAGTGATACCTATGTTGCAGGACAGTCACCAGGAGCAACGGACACAAAGCCCCCAGCCCCAGCTGTGCATCTCAGGGGCTCAGTAAACATTGGCCCCTCCATCCCAAGGGAGTCATGGCGGCAGCTGGGTTGGGGGCTAGGGCCACAACGGACAAGGCAGCATCTGTGGATGAGGAGCTGTCCCCCGCCACCTATCTCCAGCAGGACGTTCACCTGTGCTCCCCAGCAGCCATGCGTACCCAGACAGCGGCAGGCAGTGTTTGGTATGTAAAGTCGGTGCTGCCTCCAGGGACCTCCCACACAGACACCTATTCCCACCAGGGTGACGCCCACAGAGAGGCCCAGGGACACCAGGACCTGGTTTGTAGGTATCTCTCTGGTCCTAGCCCCGCCAGCCCTGTAGTACTGAGGGTCTGTGGGACGTGAGGCCCTGTAGAAGCTGTGCCTGGAGATTCACAGGGAAAATTGAGAAGCTCGATTTTCCTAACAGATGCCCAGCCCAGGCTTCCTCCTTCTCTTGTGCCCTCACCCCATCTGCCACAGGCTGGGGGCTCTGTCAATGCTCACTCCCAGGCCCCAGTCAACCGCAAGGGAATAATCAGGGATAACCATCTCTGAACAAAGCTGTTTATCATTGTTTTATTTCCCAGGACAGAAAAGGAGAAACCACCTCTGGTGCGGAGGGCTGGGGAGAGCTCACGCCAGTGACTGTGCGTTCTGGGACACGCTGGACGGAAGGGTCAGCTGGCGCATGAGGAGCGAGCTCTCTGGGCCTCCCGGGGTGGGGAGGGCTCCAGCCAAGGCGCAGCCTGGTGCAATGTGGGGCTACCGGCCAGGAGCATCTGCTTGGATTTGTTGCTTGCCACTACCTCCCAGAAAGCAGAGAGAAAAAGTCAAGGATGTGCTACAGAACTGCAGCACCAGCAGTCTGCCTGCTTGGTTTATCCAGGTTTTTCTGCATTTGTTCAGTATCATTGACAAGGTGGAGTAGAGGGGCTAGCACATCTCTGAAGACAGTCTTCCTGACTCTGGTCACAGACACAGAGGTAGACACGGGCTGTGGTGGAGAAGGAATCAGCTCCAGGAGCCGGGGGAGAAGGTTGGGTGTGGCAGGTGGAAATGGCCTCTGTCCTGCCAGACGCTGTGCTGCCCAAAGCCACAGCTTTTGTTTTCTTTCTGAAACTCGGTGAGATTTTACACTTGGTCTTTAAAGTTACTGCCAGCTGTGAAGTTCTGTGACTTGGGGAATCACTGAGAAGCAGACAGAAAGAAGGTGAGCAAAGAATCAGCTAGGAGTACAATCAATGCAACAGCAGTCAAAATTCTCAGATTTCCCCAGAGCCGGGAAGATACCCTGAGCTGTGTGCTCTACAAAAAGCCGTGCGATAAGGCCTTCTGATTGGGGGTTTTTCCATATGCTATCTTGGAAGCTGGAAATAGCATCTGTACCTGAAAGCAAGCAAGTGAATGGTGTGTGGGTGGACCCGGCTCACACAGGGCCCCGTTGCTGGGTCTCTGGCAGGTGGCTGGAGCCTGAGCTGCTCTGGTCAAGGGTAAGGGGCAGGGCTGGAGAATGCAGGGCGAGGGGATGAGGTCTTCAGGCTCAGAGAGTTTCCAGGGGCTTGAAGGCCATGAACAAACACATCTCTAATCATTCCAGGCCTTGCACAATGTAGCCCTCTATTTTTAGTGAAAAAAAATATATGCATGGTGTAAAAAGAGCTTTGGCCAAGATTCAGTTTGAACACCTAGGCCATCTTCAAAGCCATTGCTCAGCTGCTGCACTGCATGAGGCATTCTCCATGTGGTTGTGTGACAATCTCTGTGTGACACTTTTCCACTGACACTGTCTTCCAGCAGCCTGCCCGTGATGAATCACACACAGCAGCTGCAGCAGCAAGACGGGTGATGGCCCGAGTGATCCCTGTTGAGTGTACTCAATGGCTGTGATGTCCTTCCCTCCCAAATCACCTAATGATTAAATTCACTGTGAGAAATCTATTACTTTCTTTAACAAGTGAAAGGTTGGCAAAGAAAACTTACCCATGAGATCTCATAACATTTGCAAAACAGTGTCCTGAAAGGGTGCTTTGGCCATAACTAGATATAAGCAAAACTGGATCTATTCACCCACACTTAGACTATGTTCTGCATTCTTTGCTGAAGGAAAACTTTGGTCTACTCCCTCTTTCTTTTTGATCCTTCTTTTTCCAAAAATAATGGTAGGATTTGCCGGGCACAGTGGCTCAAGTTTGTAATGCCAGCACTTTGGGAGGCCGAGGCGGGTGGATCACGAGGTCAAGAGATCAAGACCATCCTGGTCAACATGGTGAAACCCCGTCTCTACTAAAAATACAAAACCTTAGCTGGGCATGGTGGCTCATGCCTGTAATCCCAGCTACTTAGGAGGTTGAGGCAGGAGAATTGCCTGAACCTAGGAGGCGGAGGTTGCGGTGAGCCGAGATTGCGCCATTGCACTCCAGCCTGGGTAACAAGAGCGAAACTCCGTCTCAAAAAAAAAAAAAAAAAAAAAAGATTCACTTGCAGTGTTGGGAGCACCTTTCTCTCTCATTCAGTGCGAGCTTTGTGTGTATGCATGTGGGGGGGTGTGTTCCGACTCCATCCTGATTCCAAGTCATGGACCATTAATAATGTCTAACTGCAAAACTAAGGAGCCACTAAATATTCTGCTATTTATAAGTAATCTGTTGCCCAAGGCATCGCGCTACTTAATGAAACCTTGAATTAATGTGTAACTTAAGAAATAGATCATTCTACAAATATAGGCTACCAGAAGCATAATCTAAGCTGTTCTGTTTACTTCACTGCTGGGTTGGGGATAAGAGAAGGAGCAAATGAATATAAATAATAATACATCAAATACATTGAGCCAAGCACTGTGCAAATTACTCTCTATGCATTACCTATTGTGGTTATTATGATAACCCCATAGGATTATTATTATCACTAGTCCCATTTTACAGATAAAGAAACTGAGGCTTGGAAAGATTTATGTAGCTAGCCCAAGGCCACGCAGTGGAATTCAAGTCTAAGTGCGTGTGGATCTTGGGTACTGCATCTTTGGGGTAGAAAGAATGAGGTGAAGGGTGGACCCCTGTGCTCAGGTAGCAATTCATTTGCCCAACGCAAATGTGGTTTTTTTGCTTGATGGGCTAATACTGATTGGTTGGAAAATGCAGTGGGTAAAGGTGAAACTGAGAATAATGCAGGTTTTGTGCCAAAGACCTTGGGAGAGAGGTGGAGAGCTGAGTGCTGAGTGGGCTGATGATGACCGCTAGCTGGAATGACCTGTTCGACAACCCGGGAGGCGTGGGGAGAACCCAGTTCAGGGAGTTCCAGGTGGATGTGTGGTTTCTAAAGGGTGCCCAAGCCAGGCGCACAAAAACTGTCTTGGACCTTTATCTGGGGAGATCCTCCCAGTTCATCTGGACTGACCCTCGAGAGCCACCTGATGAACCACATCCTGTAGAGCCACTGAGGACCGGCTGAACCTGCCCGCATTCAGTGCCAGAGCCTGGGGTGAAATACAGAGCTCTGTTCCATGGGCCTCAAATGCTTCCTGGTCACTCTGGGAAACCCGTGAGCATGTACAGAGCCTGGGAGTAAGCTCGGCCTAACCGCCTCCTACCGCACGGTGTAAGACCTTAAAGCTGCAGGAAGCAGAGAGGATGTCAGGAACACACTGGGTGGATGGATGGGTGGGTGGGGGGCCAGGCGAGGATGCAGGGGAGGAGCATGTGAAAGGAAGGGTGTGGGAGAGGGAAAGGCCGGGGTTCAGCTTGAAGCCAAACCGGCTGCAGAAAGGCATCATTTAGAAGCTCTGGTCTTTGTGACTCATCCTTCGGCAGATAAGACTCATCCTGGGAGAGTTGGCACAGACCTTCAAGATGTAGACCCCTGGAGGAAACTGGAGCCCACAGTCATTACCCTCCTGGCTCATGCTTCTGGTCGGTGATGGTTCTTGTAATTCCTGGGATCTGATCATCCCCCTTCTTCTTGGATGTATTCAGCCAAGCACCTGCCCTGTGGCTAGCACCGTCATTTTATTCCATGGGCTTAAGAGCTAAGCTCAAGCACCCCAAAGACAGAGGAGCTCAGCCAGGGGCCCTTGTTTATTTAGGACTGGGGGCTGCGGACTAACTTCAGGATTCTGGAGCCCCTGGGCCTCACGTTTTAGGGGCCTTGGGTTCTCATGTCTGAGGGGAGGGAGGTAAACCCAGGTGAAGGGGGCTGGCTCCCAGGATTGGGATGTTCCCCTCTGCCTCTGTCTTGGGGCTGATTTGCCGGCTCTCCGATCAGCCACTGGAGGCTTTTCCAAGGCCCCCCTGCAAGAGCCTGGGAACTGTCCAGCTAGCAGTCTGCTGAACCACAGGGGCAGCCACCTTGAGGCCGCCAGCTGGAGAAGGCCCGTGGCTGGTCGTGGAGATCTGCGCCTGGAGGAGAAGCAGCAGGCCAGGGGTCCAGAGGAGAGCCGCTGCCCATTGCCGTGCTTGACCTGTTAGCATTTGCATTCCTGAAGTCATGGTTGGTTAATTAAAAATAAGCTCCAGGACCTAAGGAGGCCCACAATGGGGTGGGAACGTCTCCTTGATGCAAAGCGATTCCATTTCCAACTAAAGTAATATAAAAGGGTAAAAGGGACAGGCTGTTAAAACGCCTCATGTTGTCAATGGGAGCTGGAAGGCTCTGAAAGGCGTCGGGGCTAACCATGGTCCCCAAGCTGGTTAAGAGCATGGCCAAGGTCGGATCTCGTCCCCGTGGTATCCCACTCTCTGCAGAGAGTGGATAGTCCACACTCAGGTGTAAACACTTTTACCACCAGTGGCCAGTGGGTAGGGTGTGTCTGTATCTTTTTCTGATTTTGATGTTACTGAGTGCTGAATATGTGCGGGCGCCTGTCCAGGTGCCTCATATGTATTATCTAACTTCTTTCATCCTCTCAAAAATCCCTGAGACAGATGAGGAAATGGAGGCACAGAGAGGTTATGCGATTTCTCCTCAGTTGGCCAGTGGCAGAGCTGGGACTTAGACTCAGATAGTCTGACTCTAAGGGCCCCCTCTTGATCACTGCACTGTCTGGTCTCTTCAGAAATCTTTGCTTGAAAGGCCAGATTGCACACTTGGGCTTTTTTCTTTTTTTTTCCAAGATGGAGTCTCACTCTGTCACCCAGCCTGGAGTGCAGTGGCGCAATCACGGGCTCACTGCAACCTCTGCCTCCTGGGTTCAAGCAATTCTCCTGCCTCAGCCTCCCAAGTAGCTGGGGCTACAGGCATGTGCCACAATGATCGGCTAATTTTTGTATTTTTAGAAGAGTTGGGGTTTCACCATGCTGGCCAGGCTGGTCTCAAACTCCTGACACAGTGATCCGCCCACCTCAGCCTCCCAAAGTGCTGGGATTACAGGCATCAGCCACAGCGCCTGGCCCACTTGAGCTTTTATATTTGCAGAGAGTAAAAAGAATGAAGGCAGGAAAGAATTTTGTGAAGGCAAAGGTGGTTGATGGTTTCAAGTATCCACTTGGAAAAGTTTCGCTTTTGATCCTTGTATGAGTCCGTTTTCACACTGCTATAAAGAAATAAATACAAGACACTGGGTAATTTATAAACAAAGGAGGTTTAATTGACTCACAGTTCCACATGGCTAGGAGGCCTGAGGAAACTTACAATCATGGTGGAGGGGGAAGCAGACGCCTTCTTCACAAGGCAGCAGAAGAGAGAAGTGAGCAAGCGCAGAGAAAATTGCCTCATAAAACCATCAGATCTCTCGAAAACTCATTCACTGTCACAGAACAGCAGGGGAGAAACCAGCCCCATGATCCAATCACCTCCCTCCCTCGACACATGGGGATTACAATCAAGATGAGATTTGGGTGGGGACACAGAGTCAAACCATATCAATCCTCTTAGCGAGAGAGTCCTTGAAAGACAAATAGCACCCCATCTCAAAGAGGAGAAACGCAATAGCTCATTAGACCCTGAGAACCTGGCGGCTCAGCCACTCTTAGCTGCCAGGCTCTCGGGCCCCTTACCCTGATGGTGAAGGACTCTCAAGTGTGTCTCTGCTGGCTGCCCTCGCAGGACAATGCTTCCATAGCTAGCAGGGGACTTCTAGGATAGCAAAAGAGGCTCCCCTGTGCCTACAGATGAAAATCAGCCATGTATTAGTAACTGTTTCAGCTGAGGGATGGCTACCTCAGGTTCATTTACTATTCTCTCTACTTTTCTATATCTTTGAAATGTTCTATCATAAAAGATTTAAAAATATATAAATAAAAGAGGCCCAGACCCAGTGGCTCATGCCTGTAATCCTAGCACTTTGGGAGGCCAAGGCAGGGTCACCTGAGGTCAGGAGTTCAAGACCACCCTGGCCAACAGGCAAAACGCTGTCTCTACTAAAAATACGAAAATTAGCCATGTATGGTGCTGCATGCCTGTAATCCCAGCTACTTGGGAGGCCGAGGCAAGAGAATCGCTTGAACCTGGGAGGCAAAAGTTGCAGTGAGCTGAGATCATGCCATTGCACTCCAGCCCGGGCAACAGAGCAAGACCCTGTCTCAAAAAACATATATGTATGTAAATGAAACATGTATTGCCCTCGGGAAAACGCCAAGGAGTCGATTACAGTTTGGGTGTAGGCAGGTCTGCGAGACGGGCAGTTCGAGGAGGCGATTTGGGCAGTTTAAGTTAGGATTCTTTCTGGTGAAGGGCAGGAAAAATTATCTTGCCTGAAGTCTACTTAACCAACCAATGTCCTCCATTTCCACCCCCAAACACACAGTGGATGCCCAGGATGCACCAATTGTCATAGCTGATAGGCCACTCTCCAGAGCAGGTGTCATCAAACTCCCAGCCCTGGTTAGCCCGCAGGCCAGTTTGATTTTCTTGGATGAAGTTACATATGGCCCATGACTGCTTTCTCACCACTGTGAGAGTGAAGTCGTTGTTATAAACACCATAGGGCCTACAAAAGCCAAAAATACGTACTACGTGACTCTCACGGAAAAAGTGTCCTAGTCTGCTCTAGAATGTCACATCCTTCTGCTCCCACCCACTGAGTTCTATGTTTACCAATTACCTGAGGAGCTGTATGTCTCCAAACCTGGTTGGACCAATCGTATTTATTATTGCAAGTATATGATTTAATTAATTAGTGTTTAGGTCAATGAAATCAGAGTGTGGCAAGTAAGTGTTATTTCTATGAAAATTAGATTGCTCTGGAAAGACTCAATAAACACAAGTCACTATAACCATTCCCATTAAATTAAGTCTGGGCAAGAGAGCTGTATAGGGTTGGGCTGGGAAGCATTGTACAAATCTAGAGTAACTTTGCATTCAGAGAATTTGTAAACATCTTTAACGATCATGCTAAGGAAATATAGCTGGAAGTTGTACACAATGTCCAATAAGTGTGATCTGTGCATGAAAGATGACATAAAACTTCACAACAGACCCACATCCAAGGAAAGGCCTTAGCCCTCCTTCAGAATATTAAGAAATAAAGGTACATTTGTATTTTGAAAGTTAAATAAGAGATTTAAAGAATACACACATGTGCATGGCTTTCAAACCATGCTTTATGAATCCCTACTTGAGTCAGCTTTAAAAAAATGTCCCAGGCTGGGCGTGGTGGCGCACACCTGTAATTTCAACATTTTGGGAGGCCGAGGTGGGCAGATCACGAGGTCAGGTGATAGAGACCATCCTGGCCAACATGGTGAAACCCTGTCTCTACTAAAAATACAAAGAAATTAGCTAGGTGTGGTGGCGCATGCCTGTAGTCCCCACTCCTCTGGAGGCTGAGGCAGGAGAATTGCTTGAACCCAGAAGGTGGAGATTGTGGTGAACTGAGATCGTGCCATTACACTACAGCCTGGGTGACAGTGCGAGACTCCATCTCAAAAAAAAAAAAAAAAAGAAAAAAAGAAAATCCCAGTTACTAATCCCGATAGTGTCAGATACAAGGGCTATGCTATAACAGAAAGCCCATCCTAAAATTGCTTTATAAAAAGGAAGCCTCCCTTCACATCATTCTCTTCTTTCCCAAATCCCCTTCCTTCCCCTAGAAGCATGGAGATATCTGCACCTGAGAAAGCAGAGCAGGAGGTTGGTGGGGGGCAGGGGGGTGCTGCCTCAGCCTTAGCGGCCCCTGAGCTCTGAGCACCTGGGGCAGAGATGACAGGTTGCGTTAACTAAGCAAACAGCAAATCAGTTAAGCAAATAAGTAAATATGCTGAGGAGAATGGGAGCCAGCGTTCTGATTGTTGCAGAGGGATTTAGAAACATGGAATTCGGGAAGGCTGGAAAGAACACTGAGGGTTTGGAATGGAATTGGAAGGGTCAGATGAACTCTTGGGTTTTTAAATATATTGACACAGATAGCTATAGACACAGTCAGAAACGCATGCGTAGGTGGGTGCTGCCTTATGCATTTGTTCCCTGAGAGAATTGAGTAGCAATGACACCCCAGGAGCAATGAGCACAACTTTCAAAGTACAACCTACCAAATAAAATAGGCATCCATGAGTCCACATTGATACAAGTAAATATATACATGAACACGATGGGAGGTAAGGTCTTCTTTATAAGAGAAGGTAACTAACACAGTAGAAGGACCAACAGAATTAAACACTCACATTTGGCAGCCGTTACAGCAGTCACTGGTATTAGCCGGAGCCATAGGGCTGGTGGGCACAAGTTGGATGAGGAACAGAATATTGGCATAATATCCGACTACCTTCCTACAAAATACGAATCAAATATGGAGGAGAAATGATGACTTCATTGTGGAGAAACCTGTCAGGCACTGGTGTGACCAAAAGATGGAAGTGAGCATCACCCAGCATGGGATGGGAGGACATAAAGTGCTCCAGGAAGGCCCTAAGCATGCATTAAGAGGGCACGGCATCACCTCCGTAGCCCCCGTGAGACCAGACAGCCAGGCTCTGGGCACGTGTGAACACTGGAGGGCCTGGGGGTGAGATCGGCCCAAGGAATGAATGACCTTGGCTCTCTAGAACTCTCCAGACAAGGGACACGGGGAAAGGCTGAGGAATTATTCCAGTTGGAAGGAGACTGAGGAGGCAGGACAACTAAATACAATGTGAGATTCAGAAACGAATTCTGACCCGATCCCCACCCTCAAGAGACATTTGTGGGAGAGTTGATGGAATCTGAACGAGATTTCTGGATTGGGTGGGAGATTTGTATCAGTGTTAATTTCCTGATTGGGAGGAATCATTTTAATGTAAGGAAACATCTTTACGTTAGGAGAGCCATAACTTGGAGTATTTAGGGATCGTGGGTGGGGAGAGAGAGAGAACAATGAAGCGCTGCAGTGAAATGTTAACAACTGGGAGATCTGAATATAGATTATGAAGGAGTTCTTCGTATCTTTTATGAAGGTCTAAGACTTTTGAAATAAAAAAAGTTACTTGGTTACCAAAACATTAAAATAAAATAAAAGAGATTTATTGGCTGGCAAAAAAACAAAAATTCCAGAATCAGACAGGCTTCAGGCATGGCTTGATCAAGGCTCCAGCTCACTATGTTTGCCATACTCTCAGCTCTGCTCTTTTCTATTGATGTTATCCTCAGGCTGATTTCCGCTTATCTCAAGGTAGCTGCCAACAACAGGGACTATGTGCCTGCAGACTTCAGCAACGGAATGAGTTGCACTGATTGGATAACACAGTCTGGGCCCATCCTGATGCTGGATGTATTTGAATCCCATCCAAACCCTGAAGTTGTTACATCATGGTGAAGGGTAGCTTCTCAAAGGAAATTATGCATGCATTTGGCAAGAGGGAATTAACCTAGGCACTTAACCAATGAAAGTCCAGCATACTGCAATATAGAGAGTGGGTAAATGCCCAAGAAGATGAATTAGTGGTGCAGGTTTAGAGGAGGTGAGAAAACACTTCCACCAAAAGAATTGGAATTATTTTCCAAGGAAATAAAAATTATTCAAGAGAAGAAGATAAGCCATAGGCCAGAAAAAAATCTTAGCAAAAAAAAAAAAAAAAAAAAAGAAAAAAATATATCTGGTAAAAGATTGTTATCCAACATATACGACAAAACTCTTAAAACTCTACAATAAAAAAAAATGAACAATCAGATTTAAAGATGGACAAAAGAAGGGAGGTGCAGTAGGGTGTGCCTATAGTCCCAGCTATGCAGGAGGCCAAGTTGGGAGGACCACTTGAGCCTAGGAGTTTGAGTCCAGTCTGGGCAATATAGTGAAATCCCAATCTCTTTTAAAAATGGGCAAAAGATCTGAACAGACACCTCACCAAAAATATGCAGACAGCGAATAAGCATATGAAAAGATGGTCAACATATGTCATTAGGGAATTACAAATTAAAGCAAGCAGATACCAATACATACCTGCTAGCATGTTTAAAATCACTGACAACATCAAATGTTGGCAAGGTTGTGGAGAAAGAGGAACCCTAATTCATTCCTGGTGGAATATACAGTGGTACAGACACTTTGGAAGACAGTTTAACAGTTTCTCATAAAACGAAACGTATTCTTACCATATGTTCCAGTAATCACACTCCTTGGTATTTACCCAAATGAGTTGAAAACTTATGTCCACACAAAAACCTGCACATGCATATTTATAGCAGCTTTATTCATAATTGCCAAAACTTGGAAGCAACCAAGATGCCCTTTAGTAAGTGAATGGATAAATAAACTGTGGTACACCTGACCATGAACTATTATTCAGCACTAAAAAGAAATGAACCATCAAACTTTGAAAAATAATGGAAGAAACTTCAATGCATATTACTAAGTTTTAAATGCCAATTTGAAAAGGCTGCATACTGTACGATTCCAACTCTATGGTGTCTGGAAAAGACTAAACTATGGAAACAGCACAAACATCAGTGGTTGCCAGGAGTTGGGGTTAGGGAGGAGGAGGGATGAAAAGATAGAGCACAAAAGACTTTTAGAGCAGTGAAATGGTAACTGAACCAGATAAAATCTGGTTCAACCTTTAAGTAAGAAAGTTGTGAGTTGTTTCTCAGTTGACATAAACCCCCAGGTCACATAACTGGAGCATGCCCAGATGAACCAAGCAGGCAACATGAATGGAACTTGACTGCTGGACCGAGGAAAAGAGACTGAATTAAGAAGTGGAAACAACATGGCAGGATCCAAGGTCCAATCAGATGGAGCCCTGGCATCACCCTGTGGCAGGATCCAATGAGAGCACACCCCCTGGCATCACCTCATTGCAAGATCCAATTAGATCACACCTCATTACACTCTGACGATAAAACCTGCCCCAAGCCCCAGCTTGGGGAGATAGATTTGAGTGTTTCCTTCTGTCTCCTTGCCAGTTAACTCACAGTAAACCTCTATCACTGCCGAAACATGGTGCTTCACTGTTTGGCTTTCCGTTGCACAAAACTACTGTTTACTATTATGGTGAATCCATAGCATTACACATTTGTTCAAAGCCACAGAATGTACACCACCAAGAATGAACCCCAAAATAAATTATAGACTCTGGGTGATAATGATGTGTCAATGTAGGTTCCATTGTAATAAATGTAACACTCTGCTGCAGTGCTGATAATGGGGGAGGTTATTGCATGGTGAGGGGACAGGAGCCGTCTGTACTTTCCACTCAATTTGGCTGGGAACCTAAAACTGCTAAAAAAAAATACTCTGTGTGTGTGTGTGTGTGTGTGTGTGTGTGTGTGTGTGTGTGTGTGTAAAGAGAGTAAAAGATCTAGACCTCAAAAGACAGCAAGCCCAGGCAGTCCTGGAGGCCAATTCCTCTAAGCTTTCAAGGAGGATACAATCTCTGTGTAATACAAACTATTCCACAATTTAACAAAGATAAAAATCTTCCTGCCTCTTTTTATAATCCTGACACACAAAGATTTAAAATCACACATTAGCATAGTGAATTGACTACTAAATTAAAAGAAAAGAATACACTGTGATCAAAAGAATTTTTCCCAGAAATGCAAGGAATGTACAAATAAAGGAAACTCTAAAACTGGATTGAAGGATATAAAAGTCCTGAAAAAATGGACAGACAGTCAATGTTCTAGGATAGGAAAGCTCAATTGGGTAAAGTTATTTCTTCCCAAATCAATCTATAAGTCTATGAACGTAATTCCAATCAAAACACCAACAGGATAATTAGAAAAACTTGACAAAGTTACTCTTAAGATTCATCTGTATTAGAAAATGCATGAGGAGAACAAAGTCAATTTTGAAAAAGAATAATAATCATTATATATATGAACTACCATATATCAAAACACATTTTAAAACTAAGGAACTAGGCTGGGCGTGGTAGCTCACACCTGTAATGCCAACACTTTGCCAGGCTGCAGTAGGCAGATTGCTTGACCTCAGGAGTTTGAGACCAGCCTGGGCAACATGGTGAAACTCCATCTCTTCAAAACACACAATAATTAGGTGGGCATGGTGGTGTGTGCCTGCAGTTCCAGCTACTTGGGAGGCTGAGGTGGGAGGATCGCTTCAACCTGGAAGTCAAGGCTGCAATGAACCATGATTGTGCCACTGCATTACAGCCTGGTCAATGGAGTGAACCCTGTCTCTAATAATAAATAAATAGCCTTGGCCCCGGACCCTACAGCCGCTGAGATGTTGATGCCTAAGAAGAACCAGACTGCCCTTTATGAACTCCTTTTTAAGGAGGGAGTCACAGTGGCCAAGAAGGACGTCCACATGCCTAAGCACCCGGAGCTGGCAGACAAGAATGTGCCCAACCTGCACGTCATGAAGGCCATGCAGGCTCTCAAGTCCCGAGGCTGCCTGAAGGAACAGTTTGCTTGGAGATGTTTCTACTTGTCCCTTACTAATGAGGGTGTCCAGTATCTCCGTGATTACCTTCATCTGCCCCTGGAGATTGTGCCTGCCACCCTACGCCGCAGCAGTCTAGAGACTGGCAGGCCTCGACCTAAAGGTCTGGAGGGTGAGCAACCCGAAAGACTCACAGAGGGGAAGCCGACAGAGACACCTACAGACGGAGTGCTGTGCCACCTGGTGCCGACAAGAAAGCCAGGGCTGGGGCTGGGTCAGAAACGAATTCCAGTTTAGAGGCGGATTTGGTCGTGGATGTGGTCAGCCACCTCAGTAAAATTGGAGAAGATTATTTTGCATTGAATAAACTTACAGCAAGAAGGAAGGAAAGGAAGGAAGGAAGGAAGGAAGGAAGGAAGGAAGGAAGGAGGGAAAGAAGGAAAAGAAAGGAAGAGAAAAAGGAAGGAAGGAAGCAAGGAAGGAAGGAAAAGGAAGAAAGAAAGAAAGGAAGGAAGGAAGAGAAAAAGAAAGGAAGAAAGAAAGAAAGAGAGAAAGGAAGGAAGGAAGGAAAGAAAAGAAAGAAAGGAAGAGAAGAAAGAAAGAAAGGAGGGAAGGAAGGAAAGAAAAAAAGAAAGAAAATATTGAGGTATTGGTGCAATGCAGTCAGATCATTCAGTGAAAAAGAATAAAGTACAGAAACAAACCTGATTATTAAAATATGTATTCATCCAACAAATATTTATTTAGTTAGTTATTTAGTTTGAGACTGTCTCACGCTGTCTCCCAGGTTGAAGTGCAGTGATGCAGTCTTGCCTCACTGCAACCTCCACCACCAGGGCTCAAGCGATTCTCCTGCCTCAGCCTCCTGAGTAGCTGGGATTACAGGCATGCACCACCACACCCAGCTAATGTTTGTATTTTTAGTAGAGACAGGGTTTCACCATGTTGGCCAGGCTGATCTCAAAGTCCTGACCTCAAGTGAACTGCCTGCCACAGCCTCCCAAAGTGCTGGGATTACAAGCGTGAGCTACTGAACCCGGCTTCCAACAAATATTTATTGAACACCTACTATGTGTCAGCACTGTTCCAGGTGCAGATGATATAAGAATAAGCAAAACAGAAAATGTCCTGTCTTGAAACTTATATTCTATTTGTGGGGGACAAACGAATGAACACACAGATAATGTTATAAGACTGCAGATGGTGCTTGGTGCAGCTCCAACCAGGGAGTCAGCAGTGGAGGGGCTGAGAAGGAGTCACATTCCAGATATGGTTTGACCATAGAACCAGCACAATTTGCTCATTGATTTTGGTGGAGGGTGAGACTGAGAGAGAAATCAAGAGTGAAACCCAGGTTTAGGGCTCAACCACCAGAAGGATAGATCTTTTGTTAACTGAGACATGGAAAACTTTGGGGAGAGCAGATGGGAGGGAGCTCATGAGTTTGATTTTGTTCCTCCGGTTGGTGATGCCTACCAGACATCCAGGAGGCTATGTCCAATATGGGGTTGGGTATATGGGTTTGGAATTAGGTGAGGGTATTCGGCTACAGACATTAACTTGGATGTCAGTCAGTGTATGAGGCCGTTCTTGCATTGCTATAAAGGAATACCTGAGACTGGGTAATTTATAAAGAAAAGAGGTTTAATTGGCTCACAGTTCTGCAGGTGGTACAGGAAGCATAGCACTGGCATCTGCTTCTGGGGAGGCCTCTAGAAGTTTCCAATCATGATGGAAGGCAAAGCAGGAGCTTGCACATCACATGGTGAAAACAGGAGCAAGAGAGAGAGGGAGGGGGTGTCACACACTTCTAAACAACTAGATCTCACAAGAATTCACTCACTATCATGAGGACAGCACCAAGGGGATGGTGCTAAACCATTCAAGAGAAACCCACCCCCATGAGCCAATCACCCCCCTCAACCAGGCCCCACTTTTAACACTGAGGATTACATTTCAACATTAGATTTGGGTGGGGACATGTGGGGGTCCATCAGGATGGCTGGAAAGATTGTAAAATTTTAGAATATAGTCACAAACCTTTCTTGGAAGGCTGAGAGATTTGCATAGATTCAGTAGAAGTTTAGGCTGAAGGCAGCCTAATTCCCTTTACCTTTAGCTGATAAAGAAAAGCAAAGAACTAGGTAATGTGGGGGAGTTTATCTGAATAACTTGTTTACTCATGTGGTCCCAAATCTAACCTTCAATCTTTTGAGGGCTGGATGGCTTGCTCATGGGAAGAGCAACCAGGTTTATCGCCCACAAATGGTGTTTGCTTTAGGCCTCAGAACCTGGCCTTTAATTATCCACAAGTGTGTTCACTCAGGGCCTCTGTTGTTAAATCTATACTGAATAATGCCTGGAGGGCCAGCTGGCTGGGGCCATGGCTGCTAGCTCTTTACAGCACTCTCCTCGAAACCCCTAGCCCACTCTTTCACTGTGTTCTGTGTCTAAGTGAATTTGTTCATCCATTGCTGGGTCAGATTCTGTGGGGTGGACCCCGACAGGCACACACCTCCATACTATATCAGTCAACATGTAAATGGTATTTAAACCCATAGACTGGATGAAATCACCAAGAGAGGCTAAACAGAGATGAGCATGACTGAGCCTTGGGTCCTCCATGAGTAAGCCATCAGGAAGATGAGGGGTAATAAGTGAGAGGGGCTGAGAAGGGGCCACCAGTGAAGTAGGAGGAATCCAGGCAGGTTGGGAGCCTGGGAGCAAGGGAAGGGGCCGTCTCAAGGAAGAGGAAGTGGTCCACTCTGTCAAGCCCTGCTAAGCTGCCTGGGACCACTGGATTCAGCACGGTGTTTATGATCCACACAACGTGCTCGTACAGTGAGTGACCCATTGCAATTTTAGGGTTGTACAGGAAAGAGAGAGCAAACTGATGGTTGGGGGTTAGCTTTTTACATCACATCCTCTTTCCTTTTTTATTAAGCAAAACAGAGCTCTGAAGCAAATATGACAAAATTGTATTTATTTACTATTAAATCTGGGTATTAGGTTCAGAAGTATTAGTTACATCATTTCCTTCACTTTCCTATATGTTTACAATGTAGCATAATAAAAAAGCAAAACATTCCCTTCCATGTAAATATTTGAAACAAATATGCCTAAAATATTTTTAGAATGACGCCCAAGAAACTGGAAACGGACTGGCCCTGGCATGTCTGTACTGTGGCTTCAGAGGCCCTGGACATTTTAACTCCTTCAAAAAATACTTAAAATGATACTTTATACCTGCCTTGTCTGAAGTCAAATGTGATCCAGACTGGACGCATTATTATATGTTCATTATGATTATATTCATTTTTCCTTATGATTTTATTTGACTGATTTATTTTAATTTTTATTTTTGGAGACAGAGTCTCACTCTGTTGCCCAGGCTGGAGTGCAGTGGTGTGATCATGTCTCACTGCAACCTCCACCTCCCAGGTTCAAGTGATTTTCCTGCCTCAGCCTCCCGAGTAGCTGGTACCACAGGTGTATGCCACCATGCCCCGCCTTTCCTTCTGACTTTAAAATAAATTAAAATGAAAACATTTTCAGAGGTCCCTGACAGTGCCGCGTCTGTGTGCCAGTGGAGATGTTGGGAACCCGCAGCAAGCTAGGGCAGGGTGGGGCTCCTTCTTACTCTCTGCTCAGGACGTAGATGAACTACCATGTATCAAAACACATTTTAAAACTAAGGAACTAGGCTGGTCTCAACAGCTCACACCTGTAATGTCAGCACTTAGGGAGGCAGAGGTGGGCAGATTGCTTGAGCTCAGGAGTTTGAGACCAACCTGGGCAACATGGCAAAACCCATGTTGTTTTATTTGAATTTCTAACATTGTGTATACTGATCCCTTTTTTTAAAAGGAGGCAAAACTTCCAAATGAATAATAACCTAATAGAAGATCGGTCAAGGATAGAGACAGAAGATTCTCATCTGAGTAAATACAAATGGCCAGAAGCCACGAAAAGATGTCCAATGGTAGGATAGTCAAGGAAATGCCACTCACGCCACAAAGAGTTTTTAACTGGCAAAAATGGAAAGTACTGCTATTGTGGGATGTTGACATGAGCATGGGGAAATGCGCTCTCACAGTGGAAAGACTGCTAACTGGTTCAGTCTTTCAGGAGGGCAATTTATCAAGTGTTTATTCACACATATAATGCAAACACCTTTTCACCGGACAGTGTTAATCCAAGGTATCTGACAAATAGAAATAATCTCACAATAGCAAAAACCTGCATGCACAGATATATGCATTGCAGCATTGTTTGAGTGGGGAGCTAAAAATAACCTAAATGTCCATAGTAGGGGAATTAATAAAGCACAGCATATACATTCTGCAAAAACTGTGAATTCATTGTTATACGTAGTGAAATAGATTGGCATGCAGCAACAGGATGTCTACCGCATCATCATGTGAAAGAAACTATTTGCAGAGCAGTAAGTATGGCCCTGTCTGTCCACAGAAGCATGTGTGTAAACAGAAGCCATCCTTCTCTGGACAATGCTTATCTCTGGAGGAGAAATTGAGGTGAAAACAGTGGGTGAGGAAGGGGATTTCTTTTTGATTTTTTTTTTTTTGTGACGGACTTTTGCTCTGTCACCCAGAATGAAGTGCAGCGGCTCAATATTGGTCCACTGCAACCTCCACCTTCCAGGTTCAAGCAATTCTCCTCTCTCAGCCTCCTGAGTAGCTGGGACTACAGGCACATGTCACCATGCCCGGCTAATTTTTTTGTATTTTTAACAGAGATGGGGTTTTGCCATGTTGGCCAGGCTGATCTCGAACTCCTGATGTCAGGTGATCCACCCGCCTCAGCTTCCCAAAGTGCTGGGATTATAAGCGTGAGCCACCACACCCAGCCAGGAAGGGGATTTCTTACTGTAGATTTTATATGCTTCTGTAGTGCTTTATTATCTTACAGAGAGAACGTGTTTCATATAATACTTGCATAGTTTTTTTAACAATTAAAAAAGTTTAACACGTGAGGCTGGAGATAGCTTTTGCTGACCAGGTCTCGCTGGGAGAAACAAACTTCATCGGACCTGGGCACAGCTGTAGTTGGGGATTTAGGAGTTTCAAGGTTTCTGAGCTAAAAAGGTCCTGGGGTCATTTGTCTGTGCAAAGATCCATCTCGAACACATCAGCTGCTGGCTACTGTGGCCCAGTTTGCACAAGGAAGTTTCATGAACACAGGAAGGTGTCGTTTTCAACTCCACCCTGTGAGAGAAGCTGTAGGGAGCTTACCCAGTGGGAAGTGGAAGTATCGGCTTGGAGCCCAGTCTCAGGCTGGGAGGAGAGAAAGGCTTCGAACCTCCCAGAACGCTGGCTTCTGCTTTGAATGAGCTCTCAGGAGAGGCCTCACCAAGCCCCAGGGCAAACAGGAACAGGCAGAAGAACTTAAGGGGAAAGATCAAAGAAAGCCACCGCCTAGCCTGGTCCCATGGGCCTAGGAACACAGCCACAGTCCTTCCCAGATCGCCTGTGCCTAGAGTCCCTTCCTCCATTAACCCTTGGTGGTTGCCGGTTCACCCCGACCCTGCTCAGTCCTCCCTCATCTGAGAACGACAGGCTTGGCTGGGGAATCTTGTCCTCATTGTGCCAGCAGCCTCGGGACCTCTAAAAGAAAGGTCTCTCCTCCTCGGACCCATGTCCCTCCCACCAGCCACTGCCATCCAGTCCACCATTGCTGCGGCCGGCTCCTGGCGGGGACCACATGGGCTTCTCTGCTGTCATCCTCACATCTCTCAGGGACTCCACCACACCCACTGACAGAGGAGGATGCTGCGGCTCCAAGGGTTTAGTGGGTTGAATAGTGGCCCCCAAATCCATGTCCAAGTCTGAACACCCTAGTACCTGTGAACATGCACTTATTTGGAAACAGGTCTTTATCAATGGAATTGAGATAAGGACCTCGAGATGGAATCATCCTGAATTTAGGGAAGCTGATGACTGACATTCCTGTAGGAGAAAGGAGGGGTAGATTTGTGACCCATACACAGCAGAAAGACAGAGAGTGGAATATCGCAGCCCCAAGCCAAGGGACGTCCAGGCGGCCAGTAGATACTAGAAGCCAGGAGAGTGGCATGAAGCAGACTGTCCTTTGGAGCTTCCAGAAGGAACCACCCTGCCCTACTGTATTAGTCCATTTTCACACTGCTGATAAAGACATAGCCAAGGCCAGGAAGAAAAGGAGGTGTAATGGACTCACAGTTCCATGTGGCTGGGGAAGCCTCATAATCATGGTGGATGGCAAGGAGGAGTAAGTCACGTCTTACATGGATGGCAGCAGGCAAACAGAAAGAACTTGTGCAGGGAGACTCTCCCTTATAAAGCCATCAGATCTCATGAGACTTATTCACTATCACCAGAACAGCACAGGAGAGACTCACCCCTATGATTCAATTATCTCTCACCGGGTTCCTCCCACAATACATGGGAATGATGGGAGCTACAATTCAAGATGAGATTTGGGTGGGGACACAGCCAAACCATATCACCCACCTTGATTTCAGATTCTGGCCTTCATCACTGTGAGAGAATACATGTCTATTTCTTGAAGCCACCCGGTTTGTGGTCCTTGGACAGCAGCCATAGGAAGCTAACATGGAGGGTTATGAGGTTTTTCCAGGGTCACTCAGCTGGAAAGTGGGGGGCTGTGAATGGAGGTCCCTCCTGGCCATTCATGACTATGATACACTGACGCTAGGCAGTGACAAAGGGCCTCTCTTGGTCAAACTCTAGCCAGGCTCCTCTGAGCCCTTTCTCAACTGGGCCTCTGATGTGGCCTGTAAGAACTTGAACAGAAGTGCTGAGGCCACCCCCACACCTTGGGGAGCTGCAGGAGAAGGGAAACCCCCCAGAACATTAGTGAGAATGACCAAGAATGCCATATTTTTTCTGTTCCAACTCTAAGAAGTCATAAAATTACCCAAATGGACCCAGTTTCTGAGTAAAAGAGAAGTGAGTGGTGGGGTGGTTTTGTTTTGGTTGTTACTGAATTTTTTATTAAAGTAACCCCTGTAGGGTACCACTGAGCAGCACAGCCCCCTGCCCACCATGCTCCCTCCCCCAGTTCTCCCCACAAACAACCAGTTTCTGGTCTTAATTCTTCCAGCTGTTTCCTCCTGCTCTCAGGGACCCGTCTCCAACTTCTCCCCTGCTCCCTGCTCCAGGAGGCCAAGTGGGCTGAAGGCTGAGGTCTGCAGCAGGGCCGGCCCTGTGTCCCCTGGCTTCCCATGGGACTGTGGAAGAGGAGAGCAAGAGGATGGGGGTTTATTTTCCTGGCACCTTCCTGCCAGATCCAGGTCTGGACAGAGGCTGTTTGGCCACAGCTCCTGCTGGGTGGACCCTCTATCCAGTGCCAGCTCCCTGCCAGGCTTCTGAGAAGCTATCCCCTGAGCCCCCTGCCCTTTGCTGGCCCCTTAGCCCTGCCCACACCTCTGCCACACCTCTTGAAAATGTACTTCTAAACTTGGTGTGAGCTAAAGTTCCTTCTCAGCCCCGCCCCCACAGCCTAAGGGGACATTTCAAACCTTCCCGTCTTCAGGAGGCATCAAAATATAGCTGCTGAAGTGGCAAAGACTCTCTGGACCCATTACCAATTAATGCAATGGAAAAAGTCACACACATCCGGCTAGGCGCGGTGTCTTACGCCAGTAATCCCAGCACTTTGGGAGGTTGAGGCAGGTGGATCACAAGTTTAGAAGTTGGAGACCAGCCTACCCAACATGGTGAAACCCCATCTCTACTAAAAATACAAAAATTAGCCAGGCGTGGTGGCAGGTGCCTGTAATCCCAGCTACTCAGGAGGCTGAGGCAGGAGAATGGCTTGAACCTAGAGGCAGAGGTTGCAGTGAGTGAGCTGAGACCACACCATTGTACTCCAGCCTGGGTGACAGAGTGAGACTCCGTCTCAAAAAAAAAAAAAAGTCACACACATAAGATTTTGCATCTTGTGTGACTTTGGGCAAGTCCCATAATCTCTCTGAGTCTCTGTTTTCTCCTTGTGAGTTGAGGATACTTCTTGCTGGAGTTGCATCTTCAGCAGCAACTTCTTGGAGCGTCGCAAAGATGAACTGGATCAGCACCCTGCCCTGCATGTGATAGATGCCAGGAGCAGAGCTCTAGGGAGTCTAGCGTCTCCCGAACCTCATGACCCCCGATGGGGGCAGGCAGGCACTGTTGCCCCATCTTACAGAGCAGGTGAGCCGAAGAGCACATTATTCATGCTGCGGTGAGGGGCCCAGGCAGGACTGGGACTCAGGTCTCCCAGTACCCAGGCCAGGGGCCTCTTGGACACACCGAAGACCACTTCCAACACCTTGAAAAATGCATTTGATATTTATGGGTGAAACTATAGGATATCTGGGGTTGACTTGAAAATACTCCAGCAAAACCCAAAAAAGTTAATGGGAAGAATAGGTGAAACAGACCATTGGTAGTCGGGGAGACACTGGCCCTGGTGATGGGTTCTGTGTGTTCTTTATGTGGCTCTCTTTCCCTTTGAGTTACGCTCAGCTTTCCACAACAAAACATTAACCTCCTTACGAATCATCTTTAATGACTGATGAAAACATTCATGATAAAATAGTTAATAAGAAAAGCAAGATGCAGAATTGTGTAACTCCCAGTTGTGTGTGTGTGTGTCTGTGTCTACCCACATGGGTGTGAAAAGATCCCTAATGAATGATGTGTTAATTCAGTGTTATTTCTGGGTGGAGGACTGATTATTTTTGTTTCCTTCTTTTACTTATATGTATTTTGTAAGGTTTCTAAAATGACTACATGTTATCTTTTTTTTCTTTTCTTTTTCTTTTTTTTTTTTTTTTTTTGAGACATGGTCTCACTCTGTTGCCCAAGCTGGAGTGCAGTGGAGAAATCACAGCTTATTACAGCTTCTAATTCCTGGGATCAAGTGATCCTCCTACCTCAGCCTCCTGAGTAGGGACGACTACAGGTGCAGGGTGCCACGCCCGGCTGATTTTATTTATTTATTTATTTATTTATTTATTTATTTATTTATTTAGTAGAGATGAGGTCTCACTATGTTGCCTGGGCTGGTCTCAAACTTCCGGCCTCAAACAATCCACTCACCTTGACCTCCCAAAGTGCTGGAATTACAGGTGTGAGCCCCCATGCCTACCCTATGTATTACTTTTGTGTGTGTGTATGGCAGGGTCTCACTCTGTTGCCCAGGCTGGAGTGCAGTGGCATGATCTAGGCTCATTGCAACCTCTCCTTCCAGAGCTCAGCAATTCTCCCACCTCAGCCTCCTGAATAGCTGAGACTTCCAGGCATGTGCCACCACACCCAGCTAATTTTGCTTTTTTTGTAGAAACAGCGTCTTACCATGTTTCCCAGGCTGGTCTCAAACTCCTCAGCTCAAGCGATCCACCTGCCTCAGCCTCCCAAAGTGCTGGCATTACAGGCATGAGCCATGGCTCCCGGCTGACTATTACTTTTATATTCAGGAAAACAGTCACTATTAAAACAGTTAACATATAACTTTGCCAAATTGAGCCGTTGGGGCAGGAGATGCTGGGACATGGAGCAGGGGGTACAGTGCAGCTGGGGGTCCCCAAAACTGACTAAGCCTCGCCAGGCAAGATGGGTATGGGGATGGGAAAAGCAGGTGCTCCTGCTTCCTCAGAGAGGAGGGGGTGGTCAGTGGTCAGGCAGGTTCCTCTCCCACCCGCGGGTGCCAGTCCCAGGAGGCCTAGCCACCATACATGCCACTCAGCCCGGCCCTGCCTGGTTGCCTTGGCCCTGCCTCAAGGGCTGGGTGCCAGGGGAGGTGAGCCAGATGTCAGAGCCACAGCCTGCGTCTGAGAACGGGGTGGCAGAGAGGCACGTCATCCTACTTCACAGAGATGGGATCTAGTTTCATCATCTGACCCCACCAACGGAGGGCATCAGGGCACCGGAATGTGGCAGGTGGTGCCAACCAGGCTTAGCCAGTGTAATGCCAGACCCCTCCCTGGCTTAGCAGGCAGACACAGAGGCGGCCCCTGTTACTGAGGACCTACCATGTGCCAGCCATATCCCACGACCTGGAGAGGCAGAAATTGCTGTGCCCATTTCACAGGTGAGAGAGGGGAGACTAAGAGCTCTGCTCATCTAGTTGAAGCCCTCCAGCATTTCCTCATTGCCCTCCAGGTGGGTCCTAGCACCCCACCCTTGTTTCTGCCACTCTGAAATATTCACTGTGCACCTGCTTGCCTCCAGCCCCATGCTTAGGATCTCCCTTGCTGTGTCGGCTCTCTCCTCATTCCATCATCATCATGTCTCAGTGGCAATGCCACCTCCTCCAGGAAGCCTCCTCTGATAGGCTCAGGCTACTGGGACAACTCACCCACTCTCAATGTTCCTCTGCACAGCCTTCTTGTGCTGTGCTGCAAGCACACTTCCCTGTCACTTCTCCTTATGGCCCCTGACCACGGACTCCCTGAGGAAGGGGACAGAGTCAGGGCCACCACACAGAATCACCCCTCCAGGGGGCTGCAGCTCCACGCCACTCCAGGGTAATAATTTCATGAGTGTTCCTTTGACTGGTGTCCTTGTGCAAGATGCAACCTGCACAACTGTGCATAGCATCCCTGGCTTGGGTTTCACTCATCTCTGGGCTGACATAGAGGTTTGTGTAAGTGGAATGAGAGAATGAATGAATGAGCAAGTGGGTGGGTAAGGGAGTTGCCCAGGTCTCCCAGTGGCACAGTTAGCGTTCCATTCTTGGCTGGAGACACTCTAGATCTGCTTTGCATGCCTCCTGGAGGACTGGAGAGCTTGGGACCTGCCAGGCACTGAGCTGAGGCTGGTCCAGAGGCCCCTGTCCAGGCACTGAGCTCAGGCTGGTCCAGGGAGGGCCCCTGGAGGCCCCTGGGGCCTCCCTGGGATGAGCACCCCTGTGGGAGGGATGTGCTGCTGGAGGAGCCAGATGGGCCAGGTACGGCTGATGGCCACAGAGCATGTGGAAGGTGATAACCTGAGACAGACACTGCCCTGGTAGGCCTGGGGAATCTTTGCTCAGGAAGTGGCCTGCAGCCTTGGAGTGGAGCCTGCCTATACTATAAGGGCTTCTCCGGGCAGCAGACAAAACTGAGTAGAAAATTCGTCACCAACATAGTGAAGATCTATTACGTGTGGGATTCTGTGCTGTGTCCCGGAGTCCCGAATGCTAAGCATAGTCCCCACCATCAGGCTGCTCACAGCTCACAGGAGAGCATCACCTCTCCTTCCGAGTCCAGGGTGGCTCCTGACTCCGGGAGCCTAGGCCTAATTTTCCCACAGAAGGTGCAGAGGTGATGGAAGGGGAGACAGGGCAGGAAGTTGGGGCACCAGAGAAGGGACCCGCATGGCAGCTCACAGTTACCCTTCAGAAGCTGGATTCATGAAGAAGAAGAAGGAGAAGGAGGAGAAGGAGAGGCAGCAGAAGCAGCAGCTGGGTGTGTGCTTAGGCTGTTCTTAGAGGCAGTGATGGAATAGAAAGGAGGTAGGCTTTGTGGCCAGAGTTGAGATCCAATTCTGGCTCTATCACTTCGTGGCTATGTGACATTTGCAAATTACTTAGTGCCTGTGACCCCCAGTGTCTGCCAAACGTGAATGATGGTAAGACCTGTTGGTACAGGCTGCCACATGGATGAGTCTTGGGATGATTGCACCCAGGGAAAGAAGCCAGGCAATAAAAGAGTATCTATGGCATTGATTCTCTACCTGGACCCATTACCGATTAACACAATGGAAAAAGTCACACACATCTGATTTTGCATCCTGTGTGACTTTGGGCAAGTGCTCCCAAGGACAGACCAATCCACACTGAGAGAAGGCCGGTCAGCAGTTGCAGGGGACAGGGGTAAGGTGTGAGGACAAATGAAGGGATGACAAAGGGTCACTTGGAAGCTTCCGGAGGTGAGAGACATGTTCATCATCTTAACTGTGATGATGGTTCCATGGGAGTACATGTCTGTTAAAAATTAAGTAGTACACTTTAAATCTGTGCGGTTTATTGTATGTCAATTATATTCCAGTAGAGCCATTGAGAAAAAGAAATCCCCTTAACTACAAATGTTTTCAAATCCAGTGCCTTCTTCCTGGGGAGTGTGTCACAGGTTGAAGTAACTACGTTGAGCGCCTTGTTGGTGTCTGGAGGTAGCACATTTCGTGACTGTTACTTCCCTCCCCATCCTCACGTGATCAAGTCCATTACTTCCCGATGCATTTGTTGAAAGCACATCTAGTGAGTTCCAGAAGGTGACAGACATGTGCTGAGTGCTGGGGCCAGGAGAGCTAAGTTCTGCGCTCCAGGAGCTTCAGCCCAAGGGGCCAGGAAAGGCCTCCAAGCAGGGACCACATGCGTGGATGCGGCCCACAACCCCAGAGGGTGCTGACCAGTTTGTGCTGTTGGGACTCCTCTGCCAGGAAGCACTGCTCACAGCCTGGTGGTCCACACCGGTCCTGGAAGAAGGGCGGGCCTCGGGGTGCGCTGCCAGCGCTTCCTGACTGTTCATAGGTACCTGAGTTTGGCGCACATTGGACTTTCTAACTTTAAATGCATGTAAAAGTGAGTACTGCCGTCAGATTTGGGTTACTGTTTTTCTGATTTCCTTTTTAATTGTGATTTCTTTTTAGCCAATTAATCCTTTTCTGAGCTATAATAGCAAGAAAATTCAAAACAAAAAAGTCCAGCAATATGGATGTGGTTTAATAAATCAGACTAAGTTTCAAAGCAGCAGGCCGGAGGTTTTGGTGTGGTGTGGTGGGGTGGGTGTGTGTGTGTGCGCGCACACGCGCACGTGCACGCACTCATGAGCCATGAAGTGTGAATAATAATTTCTCTTCTATACTCTCCTGCCAGTTGATGTTTTCTATCCTTGGAATTGATTGTGTAGCACTCCGGTATTAAGAGGGAAATACTGAAATAAATCACATACTGAAAGAAGTCCATGGAACCATGTCTGTCCACCCCCAGCTCAGATCACCATCATCTCCTCTGTGACCTGCTGCTGCCCTGGCCTCCCCAATGCACCCCTTTTAACCCAGGCCTGTTCTCTACCCCAAATGCAAATCTGATCACATCCGTCTTCTGCTTTAATGCTCTCTTCTGGCTCCTCTGGCCGCAGAAGAGTCTCATCCATTTGTGTGGTAGACCAAGCCTTATGGATCATATCTTCCCACACCCAAGCTCAAGACCTCACAGCTCCCCGGAGCCCAGGCTCTTCCTGGAACATCCCAGCCTCTTTCTGCCACATGTGCTGAGCGCTGAGGGCTTTTGGGGTTTGCTCTGCTGGAGCTGTTTTCCTGCCCTTGCCCTCCCTCTGTTCTCAGCAACCAGTTCCTCGCCCGGCAGCTCTCAGTCCAAGCCACTCTCCTTTGGCGAAGCTGGCCCTTCTGTCCTGGATGCACCTGAGGCCACCACAGCCCATCCCCCTGAGCGTGTGAGTCCCACCTCTACTCCTGCCTCCCTGCCTGGTACCTCCACTGGCCTGGTAGGGTCTCACTCGTCCTTCCACACGCTGCTCCCTAAGGGATGGCGCTTGTTCAGTGCTGTCTCCCTGCACCAAGCACAGCTCCTGCACTAGAGAAGGTGACCAACGTGGTGCTCCTGGGGAATGAATAAGGAAGCCCTGAGAATGCATTCGCCTAAATCCTACTCAAATCAAGTCCTCTGTTTGGCAGAGTTGTTTTTGTTTTTTATTTTATTTAACTCTTTCATCCCCTGGTGATCTTGTCCTCTCCTAAACTTTTGCAGAATCTACTGAGAAATATTGCTTATTTGCCACTTTCCCTATACAGGTGATTTTTTAAAGGTATGTGAGCAAGAAAGTAAGTAGATGGGGGAAAAGGAGAAATGAAAATGTAAACTGAAAACAGGACGCAGTTAATACATAAAACTATGCATTATAATGCTAGAAGTGAGCTACTTGCATGATTCTGAACTTCCTACTGGTCAAAGCAAAGAGGGAAAATGGTCAGCCTAAAGATACTCAGATTTTATAAGATATAAATAGCCAGTTATTTAAAAACATGGGCTCTGCTGAATCTGAAAACTGAAGGTAATTTCTCTTGTGGTTTCAAATAAAGGTGATCTCATGGGATGAGGGACAGTGTCTTGCCCACACGGTGAATTTCTGTAGCTCCTTCTTAGATAGCATCTTCAAAGCACTTGGTTGGCATTGTGGCAAAATATAACTCAGCAAACTCACGGGTCTAAGCAGGGGTCAGTCTGCGCAATACTGGCTTATCAGAAACAAGGTGTGGTAAGAGGAATGAGCCCATAGACCCATGAGGAAGCTCATTCTCAAAAAAAATCCAGGAAGTTGCTGACAGCAACGCTGATAGGCACTGCCGGAGGCAGTATTGCCCGTCTCTAAAGGAGATGCCTGGGAAGGGGGCAGTAGGCATTTGGATGAGAAGGTCCTATTGTGTTCATTTTCTTAAAGGAAAGTCTTAGTTTATGATGCTGTGTCTTGTGTCTGGGCAAGTGTCTGTTCTGCAAGTACAGAATTCCAGCACTGCAACTTTGTGGCTTGGGTGAGTTACATCGCTACTATGAACCTCAGTCTCCTCCTCTGCGGAACACAGACTGGTAAAAATTCTTGCTATACAGGTTGGCTGGGAAATGCTAAGTCTTATTTCATGAAAAGATGAGAAATTGCAACATGAATCTGATGGTGAGACTGTGGCCCACGTCTCTGGCGTGGACACAGGGTGCCCTCTCTGAAACAGCATCCTGCCCAGTCCCCAAGATTCTTCAAAACTTCCTGGGCCCCAGGTAGGAACCCAGACACTTCCCTGAGCAGGTCAGGGGCCTGCCTGCCTTGATCAGCAAGCCTGGGAAGGAATTTTAATTGAAGTTCATTAACATTTTTCTCCTACTTCTTGAGGATTTGCTTTGCGAGTTTAGAGGAATGTTATCTGCGATAAGACGAAGACAGGGCTTGTGGACAAATTGAGCCCCCTTTCTCTGAGGGATTCCCTGTTAGATGCTAACTATGTACATACCCCCCAGCCAGTCCCTGCACCCACTTCCTGGCCCAAGCTACTGGGGCTGTTGGTTCAGGCCTCCTGTGAGCTAAAGGGGTGGGAACCACAGTGCTGGGTCTGTCTGCAGCGGCCTGTGGCTATGGAGCCACATTTATTCAACTCTTGATCCATCCGCCAGCAGCAAACCCGCTGGACAACACCTGGGCACTTACTCTGGGTCACGACCCTGTGAGGTCAGCACAGTGCTTTCCTCGATCCTTCAGATGAAGGAAATGAGGCCTGTCTGGAGCCCAGACCTCAAGCCCAGCAGGTGACTGGAGGCCCCGCTGGTACAGCCACTCATCGTCATGCTGGCAGCCGTGGGGTGGCATGTGGGGTGCACTCACATGGGCACAGGTGGGTCACAGCCACCGAGCAGACGAGCTGGCATTCCAGGCCAGAGCTCAGGCCCCGTCCCTCCAGGCTGCAGGCTGTGTCTAGAGCTACACCAGCCAGTGCGGCAGCTGCCAGCCTACACACTAGCCCTATTCCCAGCCCCCCGTAGCCTCATCCGGCCACCCTGTGCGACAGCGCAGATGTAGAACGTGTATGTCCATCATGGCAGGAAGTTCCAGTGCACAGTGCTGAGTAGAGTGTTAAGCCTTTCCATTTGCTGGGGGAGGTTGGGGGAGGATGGGGGCTTGGTGACCAAGGTATGAGGGGTAGGGAGTGGCACACGCCTCTGGATGCACCCCCACGTCAGGGCTTCTGAACCCTGGGCCTATCTGGACCTACCTAGGCTGACTCAGCCTGGCTCCCCTGAGCCAGGATCACCCCGAAAGCCCCGTGCTGGCTCCCTGCCCTCAGGGAGGTTGGGGTTGAATAACTGCTTCCAGCAATAGAAGGTCAGCAGTTTCTAGCCAAACAGGCCTGGACTGGCCCTCCTGTTTGCAGAGCTTAGCACTCCTGTGGTCTCATGGCTGGCTGGGCCTTCACCCTCCCTCCAGAGGCAGTCAGGCACCCTGGCCCAGCGCCCTGACTCCATCTGCACATTTGGGACCCTCATCTCACCTCTCAGAGATGGGCAACTAATGAGGGCAGAGAACAGGGAGCCTGGCAGAGCACCCCGCTTCTGTCAGGGATGGTCCTGGTCATGACCTTAAACTTCGATAAGCATGTGTGTATGAGTATATGTGTCTGTGTTTGTGTGTGTGTGTGTGTGTGTGTGTCTGTGTATGTCTATGTTTGTGTGAGCATGTGTCTGCATGTATCTGTGTGTATGCATATGTGTATATGTTCTTGTGTGTGCATGTGTGCATGTGTGTCTCTGTGCCTGTCCTGGGCAGGGGCTGTGGGCTGAGGACATTCTCTCTCGTTCCCCTTCAGTATGTGTTAAGGGCAGGGAAGCCTTTGCATCCCAGTCTTTCCTGCAACCAATGGCTAGGGCTTTAAAGAGTTCCTGCAAGCCAGGCGCGGTGGCTCATGCCTGTAATCCCAGCACTTTGGGAGGCCGAGGCGGGCAGATCACCTGAGGACAGGAGTTCAAGAACAGCCTGGCCAACATGGTGAAACCCTTTCTCTGCTAAAAATACAAAAATATTAGCTGAGGGTGGCGGTGGGCGCCTGTAATCCCAGGTACCCAGGAGGCTGAGGCAGGAGAATCGTTTGAACCCAGGAGGCGGAGGTTGGAGTGAGTCAAGATTGCGCCATTGCACCCCAGGCTGGGTGACAAGAGCAAAACTCCATCTTAAAAAAAAAAAAAAAGAGTTTCTGCAGGCATTAGGTGCAGTAGCTCACACCTGTAATCCCAGGATTTGGGATGCCAAGGCGAGAAGGTCACTTGAGTCCAGGAGTTTGAGACCAGCCTGGTGAACACAGTAAGACCCTGTCTCTACGAAACAATAAATAAATAAATTAGCGGGCACGGTGATGCGCCTGTGGTCCCAGTTACTCAGGAGGCCGTGGCAGTAGGATGGCTTGAGCCCGGGAGGTGAAACCTGCAGTGAACCGAGAGCATGCCGCGGTATTCCATCCTGGGTGATAGAGCAAGACCCTGTCTCAAAGAGAGTTCATGAAACAATCTCCAATATGTGAAAGATGATAATCCTGGGCTCAGGTCCAGGTTGGCCATGTAGCAAAATAGTGACAGTAAAGATGCCTGTTTGCAGCGCACCACTGGGGGATGAAGGGTTAAGCGCTTGCATCGTGCCTGGCGCATGCGCAGTAAATCGTAGCTAGTGTTGTATTTTAAGATCTCCCATCACTAAATGCTATTAGGAGCTGGAACTCTGCAAAGCACTTTACCCACATTCTCCCCTTGAATCCTCCCTGCACCGTAGGAGGTGCATGTCATGACTGCCTTCGCCCCATTGCCATAGGCGGATTCCTCACCCGCAGCACTCCCGGGTTCCCAGGAAATATCTATGGCCCTGTGGGAAGAAAGTTGACCACTGGGCAAGGAGAAGGAGATCAGGGGGTGTTCCTTTCTCAGCTCTGTGACCACCATGCAGTGCCTACTGCGTACCAGGCGTCCGGGGCTATGTGCAGGAGTGGAGGAAGAGTAAGATTCCAAGAGACTGACCCCAGGGAGGTCCCTGCTGAGAAGAAAAGGCAGCAGGGAGCCGGCCAGGGCCATCCTGGCCACAGAGGCCAGGACCAAGGACTGCTGGGCCCACCTAGAAAGAGGGAGCAGCTGGAGCTTTGGGGCCAGGCTGGACAGAGTGTGTGCTTCTATGAAGCTAGGGCTCCAAATGCCCTTCCTCTCTGAAACATCCCCTACCTGTCAGCTGCCCAGGACCCAAATTCCACCCCCTTAAATGCATCCTGTCTTAAGGTTGGGGAATTCTGTCTCCGGACAGTGCCTGTCTCTGTAGAAGGCAGCTGTTTGAGATGGGAGGGGGCTCCCAGTAAGCTGCAAGGCCATCCGTGAGTGGGTAAGAGAAGGAGACCCCGATGGATGGCGATGATGAACTGAGGGACAGAAAAGGGTGGTGATGCCAAGGTACGGGGCTGATCCCTGAGTGGGACCCGGTGAGACGGCCACAGTGGCCCCCAGGAGCTGCCCTGCAGACACTGGGGACTCAGGCAGCACTGCTGGCAGGTGGCTGGTGCACAGTGGACAATGACCTCATTTTCAGATTATTATTTAAACACGGAAAAACTAAGAAAGACAAAAGAAGTTTGTTTTGGCAACTTGACTTTATGCTTCAGGAAAGTCAGTGGTGGCCCCGGTCTGGGACTGGCTGCCTCAAGGACCTAGCTGTCAGTGGGGGGTGGGGGTGGGGAGGGTGCTTGGGGGGATGGGGCCAGGTGGGATTGGGTGCAAAGGGCAGGTGGCATGCAGTCACATGGCCACTTGTTTTGCCCCCAAGATACTAAATGACTGGGGTGACTGACTCTTTTTTTTTTTTGAAACTTCAATGGCCGGTGGACTGAAGTACTGCTTTGGGTGTTTTTTGTTCGTTGGTTCTGGTTTGGCTTTGTTTGCTGTGATTCCTAATGGAGGAACGCTGGTGCTATCTCTGTCTCTGCCATCCCTGTGCAGTGTGGCAGGAAGCAACGCATTTCCCTCTCTGAGCCTGGGTCCGCCCAGGCTCAGTCACCCCCACCCCAGCTATCAGGCGGCACCCTCATCTAAAAGGCACATACTCCAACCTCCACACCTTCGATTCTGAGAAACACATGTTCCAAGGCTTTCCCCAAGGCCCTCCTTCCTCAGAGAGCTGGACCCTTCCAGCCGCTCACCATCCCCATCACTCTATTCCCTGCCTCCACATTTTGGTTTTGTTTGTTTTGTTTTCTTTTGTTTTGTTTTTTGAGACAGAGCCTTGCTCTGTCACCAGACTGGAGTGCAGTGGTGAGATCTCAGCTCGCTGCAACCTCTACTTCCTGGGTTCAAGTGATTCTCCTGCCTCAGCCTCCCAAGTAACTGGGATTGCAGGCACGCACCACCACGCCCAGCTAGTTTTTTTGTATTTTAATGGAGTCGGGGTTTCACCATGTTGGCCAAGATGGTCTCAATCTCCTAAGCTCGTGATCTACCCACCTCGGCCTCCCAAAGTGCTGGGATTGCAGGTGTGAGCCATCGCGCCCAGCCCTGCCTCCACATTTCACAAGCAGCAGAGGAGAGGGTTGGAATCCAGACCCTGTCTCTTACCTGCTCTGTGATCCAAGGCAAGTCACTGGCCCTCTGTTAGCATCAGTCTCTGCAGCTGAAGACTGGGACTGTGTCATCACCATGAAAGTGTGTGACCTGGGTACATCCCTGGTGCACCATCAACCTGAAAATGTCAGCTCCTAGGAGCTTCATCCCCCACCTGCCTCTCTTTTCCCAACTGCCCTGCTCTGCCCTGCAACTCTGGTGGAAGTTCCAGGGCAGCAATGGTGTCTCTACGGAGGGGTCAGTGGGAATTTCCTGATGAGTGTTTGGGCGGGGCCAGGATTTGGCTAGGCAAGGAACGGGCCCTGGGTATAACATCGAAGGAGGCGCCCACTCTGAGGCTCATGCAAGGACAGGGTTAGCTTACCTGCCTCACCTGATCCAGCCCTGCGTGTGGGACCAGAAAAGGAGATGCGGCCATCTGCCACGGTCGCTCACCAAGGCTCTGCCCTGAGGAATGGTGGGGGCGCCAGAGCCCCTGGCTCCGGCTGGATGGGCTCCTCTGCTCGTCCATCTGTGGCTAGCCTGTTGGACCTTTGAAAGCAGCCACCCATGGTCTGGCTGTCCACTGCATGGTGGAGCCTGGGGCAGAGCCTGCACATTGTAGATGCACAATGAACAGAGGCTGAGCCAGTCGATGGATGAGTGCACACTTACTGTTCTCAGCGCATCTGTCCATCCATCCACCCGTCAACCACAGCACGTGCCGTAAAGGCCCTACCATGTACTGAGCACTGTGCTAGGTGCTGGGCAGACACAGAGAGGATATAAGGCAGACCTGCCCCCTGGAGCCTTCGCAGAAGAGAGAGAGAGAGTGTGTGTGTGTGTGAGCTGCGAGTGCATGTGAGAGTGAGTGTGTGTGTGTGAGAGTGTGTGTATGAGAGATAGAGCTGAGTGTGGTGTGTGTGTGCGTGAGAGTGTGTGTGTGAGAGTGTGAGGGTGTGGGTGTATTTGTGAGTGTGTG
>NW_022437012.1:472069-472363 GCF_009761245.1 Sapajus apella | reverse complement strand
GGATGCATGTGTGTGTTGTGTCTGAGTGTGTGTGTGATATCTGTGAGTATGTGTGGTATGTTTGTGGTGTGGTGTGAGTGTGTGGTTGTGTGTGTGGTGTAAGTGTGTGTGTGGTGGGGGATGCATGTGTGTGTGTGGTGTCTGAGTGTGTGTGTACCCTGCCCACCCCCCACAGCCCCACACTCACATGCACACACATCACACCACATACACACCCCACACAGACATCACACACACAGTCACACAGATACACACACACTCACAGACATGACACACACACCACACAGACACCAC
>NW_022437012.1:467527-471969 GCF_009761245.1 Sapajus apella | reverse complement strand
GGTGTAAGTGTGTGTGTGGTGGGGGATGCATGTGTGTGTGGTGTCTGAGTGTGTGTGTACCCTGCCCACCCCCCACAGCCCCACACAAAGGTGACTCAACAGCCAGGGTCCCTGCCTCGGGCAGGTCCAGCAGGGAATGGACAAGGTCAGGTTGCAAGGTGGAATTTCTCTGTAAGTCAGGAGAACTCAGGCAGTGCGCCTGGTCAGAGCCAGTTCTTTATCTGTCCCAAGCATCTGTGAGGAGGGGTGTTGTGGGAGTAGATGATCTTCCCCCTCCCAGAACTAAAGGGTGGTGAAGAAGGCAGACAATGGCTGCTCCCCATGGGTAGGAGGAGAGGCGTGAGGGGCTTGAGCCTTCGCCTCTGTGACCTTGGCCTTGGCAAAGCCAGTGCAGAGGTGGACAGCAGGCCAGAGGGCCACCTCAGCCTACAATGGGGACACACATCCACCCTCAGAATCCCCAGTGGCGAGGAAGCAGGAGACTGGCCTGGTCAGCATGGAGCTTTCTGATGATAATAAGAAATAATAGCGTGAGCTACATAGATTAGTTGCTTACTATCAGCTATCAGCTTACCAACCATATGGCTGAGGCTGAGTCTTGCCCATACCATGTCTCATTTAATCCAATAACCATATGAGTCAGGTACTAGTCTCACCCCCATTTTACAGATGGAGAGACTGAGGCTTAGAGGGGTAGCCCCTGAGAGCCTGGGTCCTTCTGCTGGAAGTGCCCCTCTTTTTGCACTAGCAGGATGATGCTGAGCTGAGTGCTCACCCTCTCTGAGCTTCAGTTTCCTTGCTTGCAAAAAGAAGCAATGATACCTCCTCCAAGGGGCTAATGCAAGAGTCAGGGAGGATCTTGAGGCACTTGAAAATGCACTTAGCCCAGGGACTATCATGAAGCCAGATAAGTCAAAGGGTTCCATGCAGGGAGTATCGGCTCCGTGCCAGGCAGCAGCAACCTTCAACATCTCCCTTTGAGGCAGGTACTGCTATGGTCTCCAGCTCCAGAGGAGGAAACTGAGGGTCAGAGGCTCTGAGTAACTTCCCCAGGTCCCACAACTAGCAAGTGGCCAGCCAGAGTTCAGCCCCACAGTAATTCCTGTGCCTAGGAATGCTGTTAATTTTTGGTGCTATGGTCTGTTTGTGTCTTCCCCAAATTCATATGTTGAAATCCCATCCCCCAAGGTGATGGTGCAGGGCAGTGGGACAGGCTTTGGAAGGTAATTAGTTCATAAAAGTGGAGCCTTCATGATGGGAAAAGTGTCCTTATAAAAAAGATACCATCAGGTACGAAACAAGCTATTAATTTGTATTTTAAAATTAAAAAGAAAACAGAATAAAGAGATACCAGAGTGACACAGGACAGGTAAGCCCCCAAACTGGGGCTTAGCCTGGGAGGGTTCTTGGCTTTAACCAGGAAAAATTCAAAGGGAAGCTGGTGGTGTTAGCAACTTGTATTGAAGCGGCAGTGCACGGCAGCAGCAGAGGGGCCGCTCCTTGTACAGCAGGACTACCCAGAGGCAGTGTGTCCAGGGCTACCCCAGAGGCCGTGTGTCCAGGGCTACCCAGAGGCCGTGTGTCCAGGTCTACCCCAGAAGCCGCGCGTCCAGGGCCACCCGGGGGCCGCGCGTCCAGGGCCACCCAGAGGCAGCGCGTCCAGGGCCACCCAGAGGCCGCGTGTCCAGGACTACCCAGAGGCCACGTGTCCGGGGCTACCCAGAGGCAGTGTGCCCAGGGTTACCCCAGAGGTAGTATGCCCAGAGCAGCAGCTCAGAGGCAGTTCTGCACTCACATTTTTACCCACTTTTAATTATATTGCCAATTAGTGGGCAGTTTTTGCAGGAGCAATCTCTAGAATGACAGTAGTAACTTGTAGTAGTTGTTGGTGGGTGGTTGCCATGGAAAGGGGCGGTAACTTCTGGGTGTTGTCATGGCAATGGTAAACTGACATGGCAGCCAGGTGGATGTGTCTTGTCATGGGGAGGTACTCCTGCCCTAGACCTGTTTCAGCTAGTCCTCAATTTGGTCCAGCATCTAAGTCACACCTCCAGAGTAGAATTCCATCTCCTACGCCCAGGGCTACCCCTGCCCTCCCACCATGTGGGCCACAGCAAGAAGGCACCATCTGTGAACCAGGAAGTGGGCCCTCGCCAGGCACTAAATTCATGGCACTTTGATCTTGGACTTCCCAGCCTCCAGAACAGTGAGAAACCAATTGTTTTTAAAACACCCATTCTATGGTGCTTAGTTCTGGCAGTCCAAACAGAATAAGGCAGTGACAATCAGTGTGTGGTGGAGGGTAGGGGAGGCAGGGGGAGAGTGCAGCATTTGGAATAAGACAGCTCTGAGTTCAAATGCAACCTCTACCACTTACTCCCTAAAGGAGAGCAAGGAGGGGACCTTGCTTCAGTTTCCTCATCTGTCAAATGGGACTGAGAGTGTGATCCTTGAGGAGAGCTGTAAGGACAGAGTAAAATAACAGTGTGCGGGTCCCTGCACAGAAATCTGTTAGCACTGCGTTCAGTCGCATGGAGCAGAGACCCAATTAGGTGGCTTAACTGAATGCGTTTTATTTTTTTTCTTACTTATCAACAAGTCCAGAGATAAGCCTTCCAGGGCTGGCACAGTGACTCCAGCCCTTCGGGATCCAGGCCCCTGTGCTATTCCCCTCTGCCCTCCCGAGCCTCTGGCATTGTCTCTCTCCTCCAGGCATGGCATCTGGCTCCACACAGGATAACTGGGGAGGTGGGGGAATTAATGTGTGTGGAGCAGCTGGCACCGTCCTTTGAGCCAGTTTCTCCTCCGGCAGGAGCCTGGTGACTGTGAACATCTAGGGCTGGCAGTCTCGGTTGGTCCTGACTTTCATTCAGAAAATATGTGCTTTCCCAGAACCCACGTGCATGGGAAACCCAAATGGCCGGGACACGCTCCCCTTCATGAAAGTGTTCTGATTGTCACATAAATTGTGTTTGGTTTTTCACAAATGTCAAGGACCTTCACCCACACACTGGCCTCCTGGATCTTCCTCTATCTCCTGACACTCGAAGAGTCTTCTGACTCCTACCTTTAAGTCATTTAGACCTGAGGACTTGCAGAAGCTTGAGGATCCTTCTGGACAGCCAAGAAAAACTACAGTCGTCACAATGGCAAGACTCCTGGACCTCTTAGCCACCTACAAACCCCTTTCATTGTAGTCACCATCTCTCAGACCTGGGGAAACGGATGCGGGCTTCAGATACCAGGCTAGACTCAGGGCATTGCATCCAACCCCAAAAGGGTTGCTCTGAGGAAACTGAGGCTCAGAGAGGTGAAGACACTGTCACAATTGCTTTGGTAGGAAACGACAGAGCCAGGATTGAAACCCAGGTTGGGCAACACAAATCCCCTTGCGCCTCTGCCTATAAAACCCCTGAGCATCTGGATCAACCCTCACATTGGACGGATGAAGAGACTGAGGCCTGGGGGCAGGAGGTGTTTTAGCCAAATATGAGCTCTACTTGACAAAAGCTTTGGGGCAAAAGAACTTTGATAAGGCCTCTTGGTTTTAATGATCTCAACTGATTTTTTAAAAGAAAAGAGAAGAAGCAAGAGAGAAGGAGGAGGTATGTTCTGAATGTCGCCTAATACTGCCAGGTGGAAGGAAGTCTTGCTGGTTCTTCCTCACGAATTGTTCTTCCAAACCTTCATGCGCTGTCTTCATCACATCCTTCAGTCACTGTTAAACACCACCCCCCAGCACTTCCCTCCTGAAATGGCTGCCCGCTGCAAGTGGTTCTCCGTTTATTTTCTTCTTGGCCCCTATAACTAGCATTTTTAGGTATATAATTTTAATTTATAGGATTTCATTACAATTTTAGTTCCATCATTCTATTATATATTGGAGTGTTTGTATGTCTATCATTTTCTCTCCCACTAGAACGTGAGCTCTGTGAGGCAGAGAACATTGTTTTGCTGTTCACCATCTCCCTCGTTCCTAGAACAGTGCCTGACCCACAGCAGACCTCAAGAGATATTTGTCAAATGATCACATTGGAATTTTGCCAACCCATGGAAAATCCTGTGCCTTCACTGGAATAATTGCTGACCACCTCGACGATACCCGCAGATCATTAAATTTCCCCGTACTGGTCTTTGGTTGTAAAACTAGGCACAGAATATCTCCAAGTTATACTTAGCTATATGGAGTATATATATGTATCACTGACATTGATACATATATGCTCCAAGTTATATATAGTATATATATATATATATACACCCTCCAAGTTATACATATACTATAAATATATACATATATATCACTTGGAGTATATATATATATACACATATATACACACTATATATATGTATGTAGTGGAGTATATATATATATATATATATATAACTTGGAGTATATATATAATGTGTATATAGTATATATATATAGTGTGTGTATATAT
>NW_022437012.1:451012-457527 GCF_009761245.1 Sapajus apella | reverse complement strand
TTTTCAGTAGAAAAAAAGACAGTTACAAATCATCCCAACTTTTGGCACACATGTTGGCATGTAGAAGTAAGGATGTCAGTTTCCCCAAATTATTTATAGTTTTAAAGCAAATTCTATCAAGATCCCTAGCAACATTTTTTGTAAATATAGACAAGCTGCTTCTAAAATTTACATGGAAAGACAAAGGAACTAGAATGACTAAAACTTTTGGTGTTTTTTTTTTTTTTTGTCTTTTTTTTGAGAGAGGGTCTCACTCTGTCACCCAGGTTGGAGTGCAGTGGCGCAATCTTAGCTTACTGTCCTCTGCCTGTCAGGCTCAGACAATCTTCCTGCCTCACTCTCCCAAGAAGCTGGAACCACCATGCCTCATTAATTTTTAAATCATTTGTAGAAACAGGATCTTCCTATGTTGCCCAGGCTAGTCTTGAACTTCTGCGCTCAAGTGATCCTCCTGCTTTGGCCTCTCAAAATGTTGGGATTACAGGCATGGGCCACCATGCCTGCCTAAAACCATACTGGAGAAAAAGAAAAAAAAAATGGATAAAATGGAAGAAATCCCTCTACCAAATTTTAAGGCTTAGCACATAGCAATGCTAATCAAGGTAGCGTGACATTAGCAGAGGGGTAGACACAAAGATCAGTGGCACAGGATAGAGAACCCAGAAACAGACTCACACAAGTACAGCCAACTCAGTTTTGACAAAGTTGTAAAAGTCCAATGGGGATAATCTTTCCAACAAATGGCACTGCAGCAGCTGGACATGGAAGGTATGAAACTTGACCTAAATCTCATGCCCTAGGCAATAATCAAAAGGGACACTGAACGGAAGTATAAAACTGTATAACTTCTAGGAGAAAATCTTTGAGACCTCAGACTGGGCAAGGATCTCCTAGATAAGACACAAAAAGCATGATCCATAAAAGAAAAAAACTGACAAATTGGATCCTGTTTTTTTAAATTAAAATCCCTTGCTCTGCTGGCCATGCTACCACTACTATTAGCCCTTTATCTGCCAGAACAACCCCCTGGGGCACATTTTAAGGAACATCGTAAATCACATACCCAACTTGTATCCAGAATACATAAAGGACCCTCTAAACTCAACTGTAAGAAACCAAATAAGCCAATTAGAAAATGGGCAAAAGGGCTGAGCGTGGTGGCTCACTCCTGTAATCCCAGCACTTTGGGAGGCCAAGGCGGGCAGATCACTAGGTCAAGAGATCAAGACCATCCTGGCCAACGTGGTGAAACCCCATCTCTACTAAAAATACAAAAAATTAGCTGGGCATGGTTGTACATACCTATAGTCCTAGTTACTCAGGAGGCTGGGGCAGGAGAATTCCTTGAAACCAGAAAACCGAAGTTGCAATGAGCCGGAATCACGCCACTGCACTCCAGCCTGGCCATAGAGTGAGATTCTCCCTCAAAAACAAAAAAAGAAAAGAAAAAAGGAAAGGCAAAAGATGTGAAGAGATGCCTCACCAAAGACACACAAATGGCATGAAAATATGTTCAATATCACTAACCATTAGGGAAATGCAAATGAATGCCACAATAAAATACCATGATACACCTATTAGAATGACTAAAATAAAATTCTGGCAAGCAGGTAGAAAAAGTGGCTGTCTCATGCATTGTTGGTGGGAATGTAAAATGGTCCAGGCACTCTGGAAATCAGCTTGGCAGGTTTTCAAATAGTTAAGTATATGCTGGCCACATAGCCCAGCAGTCACACTCCTCATTTATCCCAGGGAAATGAAAAATGTTCGTAAAAACACCTGCACACAATTGTTCATAGCGGCTTTATTTGTAACAACCCCAAACTGGAAACAACCCAAATGTCCTTCAATGGGTGAATGGTTAAACAAACTGGTTACATACATACCTTGGAATACCACTCAACTCTAAAAAGGAATGAGCTATGGATACACAAAACTCCTGGGATAGATCATGTGATGGTTACTTTTATATGTCAACCTGCCTAAGCTACAATACTCAGCTGTGTGGTCAAACACCAGTCTAGATGTCACTGTGCAGATATTTTTAGATGAGATTAACATTTAAATTAGGTTTGAATAGCAGATCAGCTGGCTGTGGTGACTCATGCCTGTAATCCCAGCACTTTGGGAGGCCAAGGTGGGTGGATCATCTGCTCAGGGGTTCTGGCCCAGCCTGGCCAACATAGTGAAACCCCATCTCTAATAAAAATTTTAAAAAATCAGCCAGGTGTGGCGGCACACACCTGTAATCTCAGCTACTTGGGAGGCTGAGGCAGGAGAATCACTTGAACCTGGGAGGCGGAGGTTGCAGTGAACCAAGATTGCTCCTGTTGCACTCCAGCCTGGGCAACAAGAACAAAACTCCATCTCAAAAATAAATAAGTAAGTAATAAAATATGAATAAAGCAGACCACCTTCCATAATCTGCTGGGTGGGCCTCCTGCCATCCACCCACTATTTGTGGGTGAGCCTCATCCAATTAGTTGATGGCTTTCAGAGAAAAAGACTGAAGTCCCCCAAGGAAGAAGGAATTCTGTTTCCAGCCATCCTTTGGACTCAAGCTGCAAATCAAATCTTCCCTGGGTCTCAAGCCCGCAGCCCACCCACCCTGCAGATTTTGGACTTGCCTGTTCCTGCAATCATGTGAGCCAATTCTTAGACTCTCTCTCTCATAAGTGTATATATACAAATATGTGTGCACACATACACACATATATGTGCCTTTATACACACATGCGTGCATACACGCCTGTTGGTTCTGTGTCTCTGGAGGACCCTAACACAGATCTCAAGTTCACCATGCTAATGGAGAAAAGACAGTCTCTAAAGATTACATACTATATTATTCCATCTATATAAGATTTTCAAAATGGCAAAGTTATAGTGAAAGAGAGCAGGTTCATGGCTGCCAGGGTTTAGGGACACGGGGAGAGGGAGGAAGACGGGTGAATGATAAAGGGGTGATGGGATGGTACTGGATCTTGGTGGTGGTTCTACAAATCTACACTTGTGATGAAACGGGTGATGGGATGGTACTGGATCTTGGTGGTGGTTCTACAAATCTACACTTGTGATGAAGCTGCATACACACACATACTCATAGGCACAAGAGTACTAAAAACAGTGAAATCTGAATAGAACAACGAATTGTGCCAATGCTGATTTTCTCCTTTTGATATCATTCTAAACCCATGTAAAATGTTGCCATTAGAGAAAACTGGGTGAAAAGTACAGGATGTCTCTGTACTGTTTTTGCAGCTTCCTATAAATCTATGATTATTTCATAATAAAAAGTATTTTTTGAAAGGTGATGGGAAACGCCTTTCAAGACAGAAATCTCGTATCATTGACTGGATGGGAGCTACTGGAGGACAGAAACCTTACAGGAAGTCCTGACTTCCCAGTGCCTCACCTGGGGCTGGCCACACTACTGAGGCTGGTCACTCCTGGAGGAGATCCCAGCTGAATCCATAGGACAGCAACACGCACATGTCCTCGGTCAATAAAGCTGGACTGGGAGACAGTAGGGATAGGAAGGGAATCAAGTGAAATAAAATATGTGGGCCCAATACCTCTGAAATATGCATGTAACTGATGATCGTGTTTCTGTGTTAACAGCCAAGAGTGATTTTTTGGTAATAGTTGCTCAGTTCCAGTCAGAAGAGCCAAAGTGAACATGAGTGAATTCAGAGCAGTGATAAAGGTGGACAGTGACCCACACTTCCCCGAGGAGGCCAAGGGCCATGCAGCTATGACGGTTGTAGGTGCAGCTGGGACTCCCAGAGACGAGCAACAGGTGTGGGGAGGACAGGGCACCCTGTAAGTGGGCAGCTGTTGCTGTGCCAAGGACGCCCCCACTCAGCTGTCTTCCCATGCTCAGGAAGTAAAGTACAGATAAAGAGGCAGAGGGAGGGGCTGGGAATCAGGATGACCCTGGCCCACCCCTTGGGGCTGGCTCCCTGTGCCCTCTTCCAAGGTGGCAAGGAGAGCTGGGAGAAGAGCCAGCAGGGAAGGAGATGAACTATGCAAAGGACAGACAGGAGAGCAGAGCTGCTGCCCCGGCCACCCTGGGGGACTGCAGAGAGGCCTCCAAACTTCTGTTCAGGGGAAGAGAGTAGAGGGCACTGCCCAGCACATCCTCACAGCTCGACAGCTCTGGCAGTGGGGAGAGAAGGCGTAGACCGTCGGCCACTGTAGACCTCCTGAAGTGAAGCTGGATTTCCAGTGATCCTCAGGGAAGTGGGTGTTCACAGGTCTCGGAGAGAGAGCTCCAGTAACCACTGTTGCAGCCACGGCTGCCTCACCTCCTAAGCCTGGTGCCTCCGTGACCAGCTCCATCTATGCTCCTCCACCTTTCCCTGTGTGCTTCCATGGCGCACTGACCCCGTGCTGGACTGGACTGCGCTCGAGTCGGGCACATGCTGTCTTTGAGCCCTCATGCCATCCCTGTGAAACAGGAGCTCCGGCTTGCCCACTGTACTGATGAGGACCCTACATACTCTGGAAGGAAGAGTGACCTTCACATCGTCCTGCAGCCAGTTCAAGGTGGCCGGGGTTTCAGCACAGGTCCATCTGATCCAGCATTCGGGCTTTAACCACTCAGAACTCGTCTGCACCGCCCTCCCTCATCAGGGAGTGTGATACTAGAGCTCAGAGGTATCAAAGTGCGGATCCGCACCTTCAGGCCACTGTCACACTGTAGCACGCACTGCTGGGGCTACTTTCCAATTTGTCCCATCCTTCCAGATCAGGCTCGGTCCCACCTCCTCCACAAAGCCTTCTTTGACTATTCTAGCTCAGGTGTCCTCACCCTTCTCCCAGCGACTCCAGAATGCCTGTTCCTGTGGCCCCTATGCCTAATGCCTTACTTTGTGAGACAGGCAGGACATGATGGGGGTGAGGGCTGCCCCCCGAGTCAGCTTGCCTGAGCCAAATGGGGTAATGCCAGGGACAACTAAGCACAGTACCTGGCAGAGGAAGGGCTCAATCAACACGAGGCATCAGTTATCATTCTCAATACACACACACACACACACACACACACACACACACACACACATATACATATGACATATGCACATAGAATATATATTGCACATTAACATGAAAGCAGGCATTATCTTAGAAAACAACTTTTTGGTGGGATTATATGTGACTCTTTCCCACTTCTCTGTATTTTTCTGATTATCAAACCAAACATATTACTTTGATGTTCTGGAAAAAGCTGAAATAAAAGAGCACTAAAAAATTTTAGCTTGGCAGGACGCAGTGGCTCATGCCTGTAATCCCAGCACTTTGGGAGGCCAGGGAGGGTAAATCGCTTGAGCTCAGGATTCTGAGACCAGCCTGGGCAACACCGTGAAATCCTATCTCTACAGAAAATACAAGACAAATCAACCAGGTGCAGTAGAGCATGCCTTTGGCTACGGCTACTCGGCAGGCTGAGGCACAAGAATTGCTGGAGCCCGGGAGGTTGCAGTGAACTGAGATCGTGCCACTGCACTCCAGCCTGGTGACAGAGTGACACTCTGTCTCAAAAGAAAGAAAGAAAGAAAAATTTCAGCTTATCTGGGTGCCAGAAAGAGGAAGAAGAAGAAGAAAGAAGAAGAAGGAGGAGGGGGAGGAGGAGGAGAAAGATAAAGCAATATAAACTTTGAAGCAGACAAACGATTCTGTAAGAAATGCACTGGTGCTCACTGCCTGTCTTCTGTGTGCTCCTGCTGAGATGCTGGCAACCCAGAAAGCAATAGGCCTGGCCTCACCCGGTGAGCCCCGGATGTGTGGGGAAGCACCTTGCCAGACCAGTCTCTGAGTCTGTTTCTGGAGGGACACACCCTGCAAGGTATGCTGAGAGCCCCAAGGGGTGCAAAGCGGATCATTCCTTGCCCTAAACACATTTGCAATTGAGTAACATCTTAAAACAACATTGCCAGTTATCAGAGCAACCCAGGACCCTAACCAGGTACCAGAAAACACCCAGCACTCTGCCCCCAGCTCAGCCTCAGCAGCCCTTCGTTCTCGCTACGTGCACCTTTATTAAGCACCTATTATTAGCCCAATACACTGCTAAGCCCCCATGCTCTTTTCTTGCACCTTTGAAACAGAATTTGCCCCCTTGACAGGTGTCCCTGACACTCAGAGAGGCATCAAGGGCAGGAATGCAGCTGAGATGACACACGATCAGGCGTATCCTAAGTGTCTGTGATGAGAGCTAACTAAAGTTTGGGCGGTATTTAGCACAGGCCCGTGCTGCCCTATGGGTGTGACCTTTAGAAACTCAGTTGGTAATCACAGTAATCCTGTGACGTAGATGTAATCTTTCCTATTTTACAGATGAGAACTCTGAGGCACAGAGAGACAGGACACTTGACCAAAGTCACACAGCTTACACAGTCTGAAGCTGCGGATACTCTGCCTCTGTCCAGGGACACCACCTGCCGCCACCTCTCCACCTGCCCCCACCTCCTCACCTGCCCCCACCTCCCCACCTGCCCCCACCTCCCCACCTGCCCCCA
>NW_022437012.1:376423-451002 GCF_009761245.1 Sapajus apella | reverse complement strand
CTCCCCACCTGCCCCCACCTCCCCACCTGCCCCCATCTCCCCACCTGTCCCCACCTCCCCACCTGCCCCCACTTCCAGGTGCACTTCCCTGTTCCTGCTGGTTAGGCACCCCCATGCTCCCACCACCCTTGTGCTACTGGTGTGTTTGGGGTTCTTGTCTCCCACTAGATCACATGATCCTGGAGGCTGGGCCATGTCTTGATGTCTCTGTGTCCCTCGAAGTCCCAGGCATGAGCGTGGAGTGATCTCAGGAGGTGTCCTGGAGACAGGACAGGAGGGCATGAATGTCTCTGGGGCGATCCTCGTGGAGGTTTTCTGGGGGGAGCAGGGCTGTGGGGCAATTTTAAAGCCTTGCCTCAGCCTGGTGCAGTGGATCACACCTGTAATCTCAGCAGTTTGGGAGGCCAAGGTGGGAGGATCACTTGAGCCCAGGAGTTTAGTCCAGCGTGGGCAACATAGTGAGACCCCATCTCTACAAAAAATGAACATTAAAAAAAACCTCATCTCCTCTTCATCTCTATGGGGACAGCTGCTTAGGCATTGCTCCTACCCTGGCAATGCGGTCAGGGCTCCCAGGTGAGGCTGGCAGTGCTATCTCTGAGAAGGACACTGCCTGGGGGTCGGGCCCCTGCTGTGTAGCTCTGGGTGACACACTGCCCTCTCTCAACATAGTGAATGCTCACAGGGAGGTGACCACCAAGGGCCCCTCACCAGAAACATTGGGCCAATTCCTTGCGAAGATCAGCTCTGGGGTCGCTGGGCTGTCTGGTTTGTGTCCACTCAGAGGCACAGGGGCATGGGGGCAAAGGGGCAGTATTGACACCAGCGGCGTTGGAGGAAGTCAGTGAGGGGTCCTGGAGGGAGTGGATCTTAAGCTGACTTGAGAAGAATTAGATTGAAAATGCCAGGTGGAGATGAGAGAGTGGGGCCTTCCCACCATAGGGACAGCTCCCACCGTAGGCACAGTGTGAACCTAGAGAGCGGACAGAGACACCCCTCTGCTGTGTGAATTGGGGGCAGCCAAGGCCTGTGTTCTGGGAGAGGCACTTAGGTTTCCTTCTGGGGCCAGTGGGCAGCTTTGGGGGGCCTGGGCGGGTGATGCGGTCTGATTCCCTGGCCACCCTGGCTAAACAGCCACCTCTCCTCCACACTCTTTGGGCCTTCCTAGGCTTCATCTCCCCGGATCACTTTAAACTCACATACGGCCATGTCTCATTCATTCAGCATCTTTATCCCTTGTCATCCCTCCTAGAATGGAAGACCCATGAGGGCAGGACTTCTGTCTGCTTTGTTCTTTGCAGTAGCCCCTGTGCTTAGAAGGGTGTGTGGGACATAGTAGGTGCTCAACAAACACTTGCCAAATGAATGAACGAAACACATTGGAAAGCTCACCCTTGGCCTTGTGAAGCTTCAGTGCAGGGTGACTGGGAAGCGGGAGGGGGCTCTGAGGGGCAGAATCATCCCCCTTCTCATGGTTGTGGAACACTGGGAAGCCCCAACCTGCAACTGACTTCAGTGTGGCCACACAGAACTTTCTTTTTAAAGCATCATCTCACTTATTTTCTTTAAATTGCTTTAAAAGGATTCCCTCTCAGCTACAAAAACCTCATGCACAAGTTAATCAAATAATGAAATTTAAGTTTCAAAAAGGAAATCCTCAGACCTCTTCCCGTATCCCCAGCTGAGGGCCAGGACCCTCGACAGAGTCCCAGGAGGGCATTCTAGGATCCCCTCAGATGGGGAAGGTCTGGCTCAGAGAAGGGCAGGGCTTGACAGAGGCCACACAGCAAGGAGGAAGGCCACCTGGAGTCACAGGCCGGGCCCTGCGCCCACTCCTGCCCTCTCTCTGGGACCTCAGAGGCCTGGTTTCTGTCTCCGTTGACCTGCTGAGTGGCCATGGGCAGGGCACCACCTTACCACCCATTTCCCTTCATTGGAAAATGACAAGGTGGCACCATCTCCTTGCCCAGGTTCCTCAAATTCCAACGTGAAAGCCGCCAGCAGGGCTGCCTCCTAGTGCAGAGGATAAGGGGGCTTGGAGGCTGTCGGACTGGGGCTGCCACCTAAGGGTGCAGCGACTCCTCTGACCCACGATTTCCTCATTTGCTAAGAGGGGCAATGGGACCATTTTGTAGGACTGTTGTCAGGGCTAAATATGATATTGTAGGTAAAATGGTTGGCATGGCAGTAAATGGCAACCTTTGTAATAGCAATCATTATCCATTTATTTTTACCGTTGTACGTGGTGGGGTGGGCAAGGTCAAAGGACAGAAGCTGGAAACTCTTATGGACATTTTCCCTCCAAACCCATTTCTAGCACTGGGTCCTCCCACACCCCAAACCCCTCCCCAGCTGGCTGGGTCCACAGTTCCCAGGGGATGACGCTTCCCAGTACCTTGTTTGTGAGCCTAAATAGGCTGTTTTCTGAAAGAAATATCACACTTTATTTTTCAGATAAACCTGCCTAGGCTTGGAGAGAAGACAAAGGGCAGGGGTGGGAGGAAGAGAAGCAAACTGAGAGACAGAGACAGAGCTTGGTCGAGAAAGGAACAGGAAGGCAGAGGAGCAGGAAGGCAGAGGACCAGGGAGGCAGAGGACCAGGGAGGCAGAGGAGCAGGGAGGCAGAGGAACAGGAAGGCAGAGGAACAGAAAAGCAGAGTCACAGGAAAGCAGAGGAGGAGAGAGGCAGAGGAACAGGAAGGCAGAGGAACAGGAAGGCAGAGGAGCAGGAAGGCAGAGGAGCAGGAAGGCAGAGGAGCAGGAAGGCAGAGGAACAGGAAGGCAGAGGAGCAGGAAGGCAGAGGAACAGGAAGTGGGCAGAGAGGAAGAAAGGGGCAACATGGGCGGCAGAGAAGGAAGAGAGGAAAAGAGGAGCAGGGAAAGAGACAGACGGGACTGCCAGAGACAGAAAGAAGGGGAAGAGAGGACAGAGATGGCCCAGGACAGGCACGAAGCAAGCCTGAGAGGAGGGGGCCAGGGCGGGTGTGGCAATGGAGCAGGTGCCCTGTGCACACAGGACAGGTGGGTCCAGCCAGGCCCTGGCAGCCCTGCTCTCTCTCAGTCCTGGGAGCCCCTGGCCAGGTGAGTTGACCATGTTTTCTTAGTGGGAACAAACACCCCTTTCAGGCAGCCTGTTCTCCAGTGTGGCATGGAGTGGGGGTGGAGGGGCGGCATCTGCCCAAGCTGTAGGGCAGGTTCCATGGAAACTCTGCCAACCCAGAATGCTCCCTGTGAGGAGGACTGGGTGCCCAGCCAGGTCCAGGGCCCAGAGCAGCCTCTGTCATCAAAGCTGGAGAGGAGCCAGCCCAGGATAGGATGAAAGATGTAGGCTGGTCCTTGCTGGGTGTGAGATTCCCGCAGGAGCCAGCACGGCCAGGAGGTCAGAGGGACAAAGCCACGGCGCCCCCTCACCTGCCCAGCGCCCAACAGTGGCCCAGGCCCTTAGCTCATTGCCCTCACATCAGAAGGGCAGAGCCATGTCCATGCAGAATCACTGAAGAAAACATCCCAGTCTGAAAAGAATGTGGGTGCTTCTCTCTTGGACAGTAGAAGATACTTTGACAGCCCTCAAAACCCCCATTCTGTGCTCAGTGGGTTTCCAAGACTCTCCCCGAGTCTTCTGCAACTTCACAGAAGGTTTGCCTTCTCCAGGTCAAGGAGTATGTGTAGCCACTTCCTCCCACACTAGCCTCAGGCTCACACCCCAGCCCCTCTCATCTCTTCCCCTCTCCATCTGCCCTCCTAGCCCCTTTCCTCCGGACCTGCCTGTCCCCGCAAACCCACATTTGTCCTGGTCTCTCGGGGAGTTTGAGCTCCCTTGAGCTCCTCCCTCACCCCCACCACCCCCTGCTTGGCATGTGCGTCCCACTCAGTCCTCAGCCCAGCAGAAGACACCTTTCTTCATCGCCATCCACCCCTCTTGGAAAGAAGCTGGGGGTCTTAAATAGCAAAAATCTCCGTCTCCAGGGTTCTGAACAGGGCCGGATCTATAGTCTTCACATCCAACGCCATAATAGGGTGGGTAATTCAGAGGCAAGCCTGTGAGGAAGGAGCCTGTTTGCTCATCCTGATTCCCAGCCAGGGTGTACATATCTGTCTGTAAAAGGTGTTAAGAAAATGCCTAGGCCAGGCCCAGTGACTCATACCTGTAATCCCAACACTTTGGGAGGCTGAGGCCGGAGGATCACTTGAGGCCAAGATTTCAAGACCAGCCTGGGCAACATAGCAAGACTCTTATCTCTATAAAACATTTTTTAAAATAATGGTTCTAGCTACTGGGGAGATTGAGATAGGAGAATTGCTTGAGCATGGCTGGTCAAGGCTACAGTGAGCCGTGATCAAATCACTACACTCCAGCCTGGGTGACAGAGTAGGAATGCCATCGCTAAAGAGAAAAAAACGAAAGAAAATGCCTTGAGCAGCCTGCATCCAGCATAGTCCCCACCCACACTTGGGGCCTTTCTGACACTACAGCTACAACAAAGTCTCAAAAACACGAGCTGCGTCCCTCTCTCCCGTGTGACCTTCAGCGGCTCCCCAGTACTCTTTGGCTAAAGTTTAGATGCCTCCAAATGGCTTGCAATGCTCTTCAGAAAATTGTAATTCAGATGCCCTGGACTTACAATGGGGTCACAGCCTGAAAAAGCCATGGTAAGCTAAAAATATAAGTTGAAAGGATATTTAATACACCTAACCTGGCCAGGAATGGTGGCTCACGCCTGTAATCCCAGAACTATGGGAGACCAAGGTGGGCAGATCACCTGAGATCAGGAGTTCAACACCAGCCAGGCCAACATGGGGAAACCCTGTCTCTATTAAAAATACAAAAATTAGCCAGGTGTGGTGTACACATCTGTAATCCCAGCTACTCAGGGGGCTGAGACAGAGGAATCACTTGAACCCAGGAGGCAGAGGTTGTAGTGAGCCAAGATCACGCCACTGCACCCCAGTGTGGGTGACAGAGCAAGACTCGTTTAAACGCACTCAGAACACTTACATCAGCCCACAGCTGGGCAAAAGCATCTGGCAACACGGTCCACTACAGAATATCAGTTCACCCTGATGATTGCATGGCTGGCTGGGAGCTCCACACATGGCTGCTGACTAGTATCGTGAGAGAGCCTTGAACTGCCTCCTGTGGAATGCACATCACTTTCACACCATTCTAAAGTTGAACCATCTGAATATATAAATATATATGTACCTCATTATATATATGTGTGTATATATGTACATATATGTGTGTATAAATCAGGGATCATCTGTATATATAATATCTATAATATAGGCTATATTATATTAATATATTAATTATAATAATCATGTCTCATAACATATATGACATATACATTACATGTATGCATATAACATGTTAATATACATAATTTAAAATATATGTATGTTTATAGTTACAGTGTGAACTCCTTCGAGACAGGGATTTTCTGTGGTACAACACGGCGACACAAGTTGTTGCGTAATCACCTGTTTCATCTTGATTAACCGAGTTTTGGTTGACTTTGTGATACTTTCTTTGGCCTTGCTCCTTGGCACCCCGCTTGCCATGGACGTCAGAATGTCCATGTCACTCTACTGCCTTCATGGATGCCCACAGCCTTGGGAGTCCACCGTTTGCATCAGCGGGCCCTGGATGTGGACATGGAGTCAAAGGAGATTATTTTGGAGCTTTAAGATTTAACGACTGCCCCACTAGATTTTGGACTTGCATGGGGCCTGGGGCCCTTTTTGTTCTGGCCAATTTCTCCCACCTGGAATGGGAGCATTTATCCAATGCCTGTAATCCCATGGTATTTTGGAAGTAACTCATTTTTTAAAAATTATTTTACAGACTTGTAGGTGGAAGGGACTTGCCTTGTCTCAGATGAGACTTTGGACTTGGACTTTTGAGTTAATGCTGAGCTAAGTTAAGATTTTGGGGGACTGTTGGGAAGGCATGATTGGTTAGAAACATGAGGACATGAGATCTGGGAAAAGCCAGGAGCAGAATTACATGCTTTGGCTTTGTTTTCCCACCCAAATCTCATCTCGAATTCTAATTCCCACTGGCCAAGGCACTGTGAAAATCCGAAGGCCATTGTCCTGCTGTAAGCTACAGGGTTTGCAGAAACCTCTGATGGCTTCATTAAGTCTTGAAGAAAATAGGCCAATGGAAAGGTCTGCACTGGCATCCTCAGATGAACCCTTGGCCTAGCTGGCCTTTCACAGCTAGGACCGGCCAGTGCAGAGAAGTGGACGTGGCCATGCACGGTCATCTCCCAGCTTAGCTTCTGGCCTCCGGCTGGCACAGCTGGGCAATCCACAGAAGAGGTCCTCAGGGTCTGCTCAGACCCCTCAGTGCCCCACTGCTTGTCTCAGCGTGACTCAGGGTAGGGAGGAGAGAGTTCAGTTGGTTTCAATCTGTCTTGGGTATAAACCCCATTGAGCCACTCAATAGCTAATGTAACTTTGGCCATATTCCCTAAACTCTCTAAATATCTGTTACTTCTTCTACAAAATGGGAATGACAGAAACTAATTCATGGGGTTGTTGTAAGGAACAGAAATAAGCATGTGAAGTTTCTGGCACATAATTTCCATTCAATGTCTGTCAGGCATGATCATCACAAAGAACTCCAGGATAAATAAAAGGTCTCCAATGTAAATATTGCAGACATCATGAGAAGTGTGTATATGTGTGTATGAATGGTTGTGCTTCTTTCGTTGGGGGCGCTGAAGTTCATCTTGCATTCCACTGTTAATTCCACAAAGGTCCTCCTTAATCTACCCTAGCTACTTGCTTCACCCCCAGCCCCTGCCATGAAACCCTGAGCCAGACAATTTATTGACAAGGTTATATTATCCCATTTTTTCCACATTACATATTTAAGATGCTTACAATTTCCTATGCCAAAGGAACATTTTAGTCTCACAGCTCATAGCCAACCCCCGAGACACAGGGACGTGTTACAAGGACTTCTTCAAGCTAGGGGTAAGTTTATGCAGTGTAGTTCTTAGCTAATCATGGATTAGGAAGTGTGAGGGGAGGATTAGCACATAAATAAAAGGCTTCTTTGTCTTTATGCTCACTCGAATATCATATTTTCCATTCACTTTTTTAAGGGAAGCTGTAGGGCTCCTGGTCATGACCATTCAAAAAAAAAATTATTGAACAGAGACACTCCTATTCAGTAGCTATTGCCTATGGCTGCTTGTGCACTACAATGGCAGAATTGGGTGGTTGTGACAGAAACCACAGGGCCCACAGTCCTAAGATATTTACTATTTGGACCTTTAAGAAAATGTGTGCTGATCCCTGGTCTTGATTGCTATGGCTTTATAAGTCTTGAAATCTGATAGTGTTAGTACTCTAAATTTATTCTTATTTTCCAAAGTTATTTTGGCTATTCTGGGTCCTTCGCATTTCCATATGAATTTTTAGAACCAGCCTGCCACTTTCTAGAAAAATGGTCTGCTGGGTTTTCTGTTTTTGCTTTTTGATTTTAAAAAAGTTTTTGGCCGGGCGTGGTGGCTCACGCCTGTAATCCAAGCACTTTGGAGGCCAAGGGGGGCGGATCACCTGAGGTCGGGAGTTCAAGACCAGCCTGACCAACATGGTGAAACCCCGTCTTTTAAAAAAAAGTTTTTTTTAGGCTGGATGCGGTGGCTCACGCCTGTAGTTCCAGCACTTTGGGAGGCCAAGGCAGGTGGATCGTGAGGTCAGGAGATCGAGATCATCCTGGCCAACATGGTGAAACCCCATGTCTACTAAAAATACAAAAAAATTAGCTGGGCGTGGTGGCATACGCCTGTAGTCCCAGATACTCTGGAGGCTGAGGCAGGAGAATTGCTTGAACCCAAGAGGTGGAGGTGGAGATTGCAGTGAGTTGAGATAGCGCCACTGCACTCCAGCCTTTCTTTTCAAAAGAAAACAAAAGGTTTTTTAGAGGCAAGGTTTCACTCTCATTCAGGCTAGAGTGCAGTGTATCACCATAGGTCACTGTAACCTCAATGTCCTGGGCTCAAATGATCCTCCTCCCTCAGCCTCTCAAGTACCTGGGACTACAGACACACACCATCTCACCCAGTAAATTTTTAAAATCTTTTTAATAGGTGGGGTCTCACTCTGTTGCCCAGGCTATTCTTGAGCTCCTTGCTTCAAGCAATCGTCCCACCTCAGCCTCCCAAAGCATTGAATGTACAGGTATGAGCCACGGGGCCTGGTCTCTGCTGGAGTTTTGACTGGGACTGCATTGAATCCATAAATCAATCTGGGGGAGAATTGGCATCATAACAGTGTAGAGCTTTCCAGTCAGTGAATAAGTTATGACATCATTTATTCAGGTCTTTCTCTTGGCAATATTTTGTAGTTTTCAGTGCAGAGATTTTATATATCTTTTAATTTTAGCTTCCGGTTGTTTGTATATAGAAATGCCGTTGATTTGTGTATATTGATCTTGCACCCTGCAACCTTACTCATTAGTTCTAGTCACTTTTCATAGATTTCATCAGATTGTCTTCATAAACAAACGTGTCAAGTGCAGATAAAGAAACAGACACTCACTTCTTCCTTTCCAAAAAGGATGGCTTTGTTTCGTTTTGTTTTTGCCTTATCGCACTGGTTAGAACCTCCAGTTGAATAGACATTATGAGAGTAGATATCACTTTCTTGTTCCTGATTTTAGGCTGAAAGCATCAGCCTTTCATGATGAAATACGGTGTTAGTTATGGGATATTTATAGATGTCTTTTATCAGATTGAAGAAGGTTTTTTTTTGTAATCCTAATTAGCTGAAAAAAAAATTGTCAGAAAAAAAAATGGTAGTTGTTTATCAAATACTTTCACTGCATTTGTTTAAATGACCATGTTTTTCCTTTTAAATTTTTTAATATGATGAATTACACTGGTTGATTTTGAATGTTAAATCAACCTTGAATTCCTAGGACAAACCCTATTTGTATTATCTGTTTTATATATTGTTGAATCACTTTGCTAGCTTTTGGTTTAAAATTTTTACATATATACTTATGAAAGATACTGGTTTGTAACTTTCTTTCATTAAGAAAAATAAAATGGGCAGGGAGTGGCAGCTCATGCCTGTAATCCCAGCACTTTGGGAGGCCAAGGCAGGCGGACCACCTGATGTCAGGAGTTTGAGACCAGCCTGACCAACATGGTGAAACCCTGGTCTCTATTAAAAATACAAAATTAGCCAAGCCTGGTGGTGCATGCCTGTAATCCCAGACACTTGGGAAGCAGGAGAATCGCTTGAACCCAGGAGGTAGAGGTTACAGAGAGTCAAGATCACGCCATTGCACTCCAGCCTGGGCAAGAATGTGAAATTCAGTCTTAAGAAAAGAAAAGAAAAGAAAGAAAGGAGTAACCTTATTTCATTTCTTTGTATTTTCTTTTTCTTATATTTTGTTTATTTATTTTTGGAGACAGAATTTCACTTTGTCACCCAGGCTGGAGTGCGGTGGTGCAATCTCAGCTCCCTGCAGCCCGCACCTCTCAGGTTCAAAGGGTCAGCTCCAAGCACTTGGAACTACTAGCACGTGCCACCATGCCCCGCTAATTTTGTTTGTTTGTTTGTTTGTTTGTTTTTCCAGATGGAGGAGACTTTTTATTTAAAGGCAAAATACCAAAATGGCTCTCTGGTGTAGGTGATGTCTACTTTCACACTCAGCTTGTACATGATCCCCTAACCTTAATTTCTTTCTTCTTAAGGGGTTGATTTGGATTGACTTGTTGAGAATGGTATCCGTTACTAATGAGTCGGAGAGAAAGAGATTTCTGTGCTTACATGTAAACTCGTGATAGGTCTGCAGAAGCTACAGATGAAGAGGGTAGTGAGGAAGTCAGCCACGATCCATCTATGTGAAGGTCACATCAGCTTCATTGTACACTTTGAAGACTTTCTCAATGGCATTGACATAGGCAGCTGTTCTCAGGTCCAATCCCAGGTTGTATTTCATGACTGTGTGCATACTTTGCCTGGCAGAATGCTCCATTGTGTACGCCAAGCCAGAGTGCACGATGCCTTTCTCAGATGCACCCGATATCCTATCTTGGAACTCTGCCGTAGGTACAATGAGAATAGTTCCACCATGCTTTCCAAGTTTTCTTTCTAAACTCTCTTGAACAGACTTGAACAAGTGGTAGTTAGAATTCCTTTCATATTTGAAGGTCAAATGGCCATAGCTGACATGATTTAGATTCTTCAGCCACTCAAAGTATGATACTGTCACTCCTCCAGCATTCAAGTAGAGATCTGGAATAACCATAATGTTTCTCTCCAGGAAGATCTTATCAGCTTCTGGAGTTGCTGGCCCATTGGCACTTACATCAACAATCTTGGCTTTGACTCTGGGTGCGTTGGATTTGGTCAACTGCTTCTCACTGGCAGCTGGGATCAGTATGTCACAGTCAGCCTCCAAGATGCTTCCTCCCTAGGGCTTTGCCCTGGGGAAGCCCAGAATGGACCCATGTTGCAATTTGAAGTCTTCCAGTTCCTTTGGGTCAAAGCCATCTGGATTCCATATACTCGCATCAGACTCACCAACAACAATACATTTAGCACCAAAACGATGTAAATATCTCAGAGTTTAGGCCCACATTACCAAATCCCTGAACAACAAATGTTTTATCTCCAAATCCTGGTGTCATTCCTAAAATGCTCATGTAAGAAGCTTCACTGATGAAGTTTTCAACCCCATGGGAGACACCACAGCCAGTAGCAGAAATGCGTCTGGGGATGCCCCCTTGACTGATGGGTTTACCAGTAACACACCCATGTGCACTAATATCTTGTGGCCTATGGTGCTGGCATAGATATCAGCGATCCAGGACATCTCCCGCTCACCTGTGCTCATGTCTGAGGCAGGGACATCAATGCCAGGACCAATAAAGCCCTTCTTTGCCAGCTCCGTGGTGAACCTCCTTGTGGTCTTGTCCAATTCATTATCGGTATAGTTCTTGGGATTGATCTTAGCACCAGCTTTAGCGCCCCCAAACGGCCCATCAACCACTGCACATTTGTATGTCATCAGAGAAGCCAAAGCTTGTACTTCATCTACACTCAAGCAGTGCTGTGACGGACACCTCCCTTGCAGGGCGTGCGGTGCTGGCTGTGCTGGGCCTGGTGACCTCCCAGCCTTCCATGACCTCCCAGGAGCCGTCGTCGCTCCGGATAGGGAAGGAGAGGCTCAGCACGTGGTTGCAGGGCTTGGTGATCCGCAGGATGCGGCGCGCCCGGGTCCGCTCCCCGCTCTCCCGGGTCCTCAGGCCCTCCGCCAGCTTGTCCGCCACAATGCTGGCGTCACGGTGGAAGAAGCCCTCCACCGTCTTGAAGAAGTTGGGGTCGTCCTCACGGTCGGCCACTGCCTCGCTGTAGTAGCGCGTGGCGGCCAATGCAAGCCCGGCTGCGGGGCGGCGGCGGGCTGTCCCCGGCTCCGCCCCGCAGCGCTGCGGAGTCCTCGGCCGCCGAGCCCAGGGCGGCGGGCCGGGCCGGGCCAGCAGCAGCGCTTCGCCCAGGTAGCGGTACGTGGCGGCAGGCGAAGGCGAGGTGCGAGACGGGCGCGGAACAGCCGCGCTTTCTGAGTCCCCGCGACCAGGGAAGAAGGGGCTGGCCGCTAATTGTTTTTTAATCAGGATAATGCTGGCCTCGTAGAAAGAATTGGTAAGTATTCCCTCTTCTTCAGTGTTTTGGAGTAGTTTAAGAATAGGTATTATCTCTTCCTTAAATATTTTATAGAACTCACCAGTGAAACCACCTGGACCTGATGGGTATTCTGTGGGAAGATGTTTAACCAAAGATTCAAATGCTTTTATAGATATGAGGCTATTCTGGTTCTGCTCCTTCTTGGGTGAGCTGCGGTCATGGGTGTTTTTCAAGGAATTCATCCAGCTCATTTGGGTTGTTTAATTTATTGGCATAAAGTTGCTCATAATATGCCCTTTTATCTTTTCAGTATCTGGAAACTGCAGTGATGATGCCTCAGCCCTGTCATTCCTGATATCGGTAATAGGTATCTTCTTTGATTCCTGATCACTTCGCCTGGAGGGTTAGCAATTTTATTGATTTTCTCAACAAACCATCTTTTGGTTTCATTGGTTTCCTTCATTTGCTTTTTATTTCATTGATTGTTTTGGTCGTATTACCTTTATTTTTCTTCCCCTGGGTTTAATTTGTTCATCTTTTTCTAGTTTTTAGTTGTTGGTGGTGGTTTTTTTTTTTTTTTTTTTTTTTGAGACAGAGTCTTGCTCTGTCGCCAGGCTGGAGTGCAGTGGCCTGATCTCAGCTCACTGCAACCTCAGCCTCTGCCTCCCGAATGCAAGCAATTCTCCTGCCTCAGCCGTCCTTCGCTTATGAAGCTTAGTTTGGCTGGATATGAAATTCCAGGTTGAAAGTTCTGTTCTTTAAGAATGTTGAATATTGGCCCCCACTCTCTTCTGGCTTGTAGGGTTTCTGCTGAGAGATCTGCTGTGAGTCTGATGGGCTTCCCTTTGTGGGTAACCCGACCTTTCTCTCTGGCTGCCCTTAGCATTTTTTCCTTCATTTCAACCCTGGTGAATCTGATGATTATGTGCCTTGGGGTTGCTCTTCTTGAGGAATATCTTTGTGGTGTTCTCTGTATTTCCTGGACTTAAATGTTGTCCTGCCTTGCTAGGTTGGGGACCTTATCCTGGATAATAACCTGAAGAGTGTTTTCCAGCTTGGATTCATTCTCTCCGTCACATTCAGGTACACCTATCAAACGTAGATTAGGTCTTTTCACATAATCCCGTTTTTCTGGGAGGCTTTGTTCATTTCTTTCTACTCTTCTTTCTCTAATCTTGCCTTCTCATTTTCTTTCATTGAGTTGATCTTCAATCTCTGATATCCTTTCTTCTGCTTGGTCTATTCAGCTATCGAAACTTGTGTATGCTTCACGAAGTTCTCCAGTTGTGTTTTTCAGCTCCAGCAATTCATTTATATTCCTCTCTAAGCTGTTTATTCTTGTTAGCATTTCGTCAAACCTTTTTTCAAGGCTCTTAGTTTCTTTGCATTGGGTTAGAACACGTTCTTTTAGCTCAGAAAAGTTTGTTATTACCCAATTTCTGAAGCCTGTTTCTGTCAATTCATCAGACTCATTCTCCATCCAGCTTTGTTCTCTTGCTGGTGGGGAGTTGTGATCCCTTGGAGAAAGAGGCATTCTGGTTTTGGCTGTTTGCATCCTTTTTGCGCTGGTTTCTTCCCATCTTTGTGGATTTATCTACCTATGGTCTTTGTAGTTTGTGACTTTCGGATGGGGTCGCTGAGTGGACATCTTTTTTGTTGATGATGAAGTTATTTCTTTCTGTTTTTTAGTTTTCCTTCTAATAGTCAGGCCTCTCTGCTGTAGGACTGCTGGAGGTCCACTCCAGACCCTGCTCACCTGGGGATCACCTGCAGCGGCCTCTGCATTCTCACTGGGAACTGCACTCCAGAGCTGTTCCTATTCTGCCATCTTGGATCCTCCCTCTATAAGTTGGCTTTTTAATATTTATTTTTTATTTTTTGCTTTTCAGTATTTTAAATCATGTACTTAAAATGTCTTTTGGGCCCAGCTCAGTGGCTCACACCTGTAATCCCAGCACTTTGGGAGGCGGAGGCGGACAGGTCTCCTGAAGTTAGGAGTTCAAGACCAGCCTGACCAACATGGTGAAACCCAGTTTCTACTAAAAATACAAAAATTAGCCAGGCCTGATGGTGCATGCTTGTGATCTCAGCTACTTGGGAGGCTGAGACAGGAGAATCCTTTGAACCCATGAGGCAAAGTTTGCAGTGAGCCAAAATTGTACCACTGAACTCCAGCCTGGGTGACAGAGTAAAGCTCTGTCTCAAAAATAAAATAAAATGAAAATAAAATATTCTTTTGTTGGCCCTTTGTTCCTTTAAGAAATCTGCTGTAGGCCAGGCACGGTGGCTCACTCCTGTAATCCCAGCACTTTGGTAGGCCAAGGTGGATGAATCACCTGAGGTCAGGAGTTCGAGACCAGCCTGGCCAACGTGATGAAACTCCATCTCTACTAAAAATACAAAAATTAGCCAGGCATGGTGGCAGGCACCTGTAATCCCAGCTACTCAGGGAGGTTGAGGCAGGAGAATAGCTTGAACCCAGGACAAAGAGATTGCAGTGAGCCAAGATCCCACCATTGCACTCCAGCCTGGGCAACAAGAGCAAAACTCTGTCTCAGAAAAAATAAAATCTACTGTAGTACTTACCCTTGTTCATGTGTAGCAGGACTTATTTCCCTGGTCACTGTAAAGATTTTCTTTTCATTAATGGTTTTCAACAATTTGATTATGATGCACTTTAGTGTGGGCTTATTCATATTTCTTGTGTTTGAGGCTCACTGAGATTCTTCGTTTGATTAGTAGATAGCTTTAATCAAAATTGCAAAATCTCTGGTCATTATTTGTTCAAATACGTTTTTCATTCTTTTCTCCCATCTTGGAAACTTCAGTTACCTTTAGACTACTTGAGGTTGTCTGACAAATCACTGATGCTCTTTTCAATTTTTTTTTTAAGACAGGAACTCTCAGGCTGGAGTGCAGTGGTGAAATCTCAGCTCACTGTAACTTCCGTCTCCCACATTCAAGCAATTCTTCCACTTCAGCCTTCTGAGTAGCTGGGAATACAGCTGCCCTCTACCACACCCAGCTAATTTTTGTATTTTTAGTAGAGATGGGGTTTCACCATGTTGGCCAGGCTGGTCTCGAACTCTTGGCCTCAAGTGATCCATCCACCTTGGCCTCCCAAAGTGCTGGGATTACAGGCATGAGCCACTGTGCCTGGCTGATCTTTTCAATATTTTATTCTTTTCTCTCTGTGTTTTATTGTTTTATTTTATGTAATTTCTATTGCTGTGACTTCAAGTTTACTAATCTTTTTTTTCTGCAATGTCTACTCTATTGCTAATTCTATTCACTGCATTGTTTATCTCAGACATTGCAGCTTCATGTCTAGAAGCTCGGTTTAGGCCTGTTTACATCTTCCATATCTCTACTTAGCGTTTCAAACATATTGACGACAGTTATAATAATGGGGAGGTGGTGTGGGTTTTTTTGTTTTTTGGTATTTTTTTGAGATAGGGTCTCACTGTGTTGCCTCAGGCTGGAGTTCAGTGGCACAATCAGGACTCACTGCAGCCTCCACCTCCCAGGCTCAAGTGATCCTCCCACTTCAGCCTCCTGAGTAGCTGGGGACCACAGGCACATACCACCATGCCTGCCTAACTTTTGTATTTTTTGTGGAGATGGGGTTTCTCCGTGTTATCCAGGCTCGCCTTGACCTCCTGGACTTCGGCTGCTATCCACCTACCTCAGCCTCCCAAAGTGTATAACTGTTTCAATGTCTTTGTCTGCTAATTTTAACATCTGTGTCAGTTTTATATTGATTTCAATTGGTTAATCTTTCCCTTCATTACGAATTGTATTTTCCTGCTTCTTTGAATGTCTAGTAATCTTTGATTGACTGCTAGACAATGTTAACTTTGACTTATTGGGAGCTGGATTTTTAGTATTCCTGTACATATTCTTGAGATGTATTCTGAGATATAGTTTAGATACTTGGGAACAGTTTGAATCTTTAAGGGCTTGCTTTTATGAGTTTTAGACAGATTCCTGCCTAATTTAAAAGCTAGTTGTTCCCCACTACTGAGACAAGTCCCTCCTTAGTGTACCCGATGAGCTGTAAATTATGTTTTCCCACCTGCCTGACAGGTGATTCCTGACTGCGTGCGTGCTGCGTACTGCTGGCTCTCACTCTGCTCTACCTCGGATAGCTTTCCCACTATCACTCGTTACTCTGGTGCATACTCCAGGACCCTCTGCAGATCTCTGGGTATCTGTTTCTGTGCGGCTCTCATCTCTCTGACACTCTGTCCTGTGAACTCTAGGGGCCTTAACCTCCCTGTACCTTCAGCCCCATCTTCACTCAAGGAGTCCCAGAGTCTCTCTAGGTCTCCTCTCTGTATCATGGCCTGGAGACTTGTAAGCTGGGGCAGTTGTAGGACTTCATTTCTTTCCCATTTCTCAGAGATTACTAACCTGCATTGTTTGCTATTCATTGTCTTTGAAACTTGTTTCAAATATTGCTTTTTTAGGTAATTTGGTAAGTCTGGGCCCTGTTAGTTTGCCTTGGTCAGAAACAGAAGGATCTCTACATCTTCTTCTTGAGCAGAAGAATGGTGTGATAAATACAGTCTTTGAAAAGATTTCTGCTAGTGACTCTGCATAGGATAGCCAAAAAAGGAGAATAGAATAAGAAGTGAGAGAGGGAAATCTTTGGGATCATAAATTGTTGGTGTTTTAAAGTCATTCTGCTCCCACTGGGGTCCTCCCACCTGTGCTTCTGAGGAGTCATGGCACACACTTACTAAAAGCAAGTGGTTCTGTGGTTTCTGTCTGCTCTGACTCTGGCCTTCACTTGGGTACAATTAACCATGTATGACAAGGCCATGCCCCAAAGAAGGACCCTATTGGTGAACAAAGCCTTAGTCCCTCCTGCCACCTCCCTACTTGGTCCTGCACCCACATCTTGGACCATATTAATCCTTCATGGTGAGCTCCACTGTCATCTCTGCCAGGGAGCCCTCTGTGACCTACAGCTGAATGAGGAGCCCCTCCTCTGTGCCCCCACAGTTCCTGTGCCTCACTTGATCATGGCACTTATCACATATTATCGTATGATCATTATCTGTGGGCATATCTGCATTCTCAACCAGACACAGAGCTCTATGATAATGCTAACAGGGCTTCACGGCCTCCACCCCTAGTACACAGTCAGCTCAGAAAAGGCAGCAGGAGGCTGGGTGCGGTGGCTCACGCCTGTAATCCCAGCACTTTGGGAGGCCAAGGCGGGTGGATCACTTGAGGTCAGGAGTTTGAAACCAGCCTGTCCAACATGGCAAAACCCCATGTTAAAAAAAAAAAAAAAAAAAAAAGACAGCAGGAAGGATTTACTAGATGGCTTGGTAAAAGAATGAGCGGAGAAATCAACAAGGGAGCTTGGTCTCTGGGTCTCCTTGAAAACTCTTTTGCTCTACCCTCTGGCTCCATCAACTTCCATGGCGCAGGGTAACTTACCTGTCTGATCTAACCAAGCCCCGGGACCTGATCCAGCCCCTCATAAGGCAGAAGGGAAAACCAAACAATCCCCAATTTCAGGAAGGTGACTGAGCCCTGGCTGACTTTCTTTCTGATAAGATCCTCCTGGAAAAGCTGAGGCAGAAACATCCTGGCCACCAACTCTCCTGTTTGCCCTCACCTTCCAAACCTGAAGGTTCAACAATGATAGGAAAAAAGACATATGATTTGTTCCCATCTGAAACAACAAGAGAGGAATCGCTTCTGAGGTCACAGCCTTGTGTCTCCCCAGCTATGTGTGTCATGGCCGGTGTCTAATTCTGTTCCAGCACCCCAACAAGCAGGTAAGGATGAGGAAACCGGAGCTCACAGGAGTAAGTCACTTGCCAAAGAGCACATGGACGCTCAGGAAGAGATGTCACTAGAACTCTCCAGTCTGCAGTTCCCAGCTCCCTGCCTGTGGGCCACGGGCCTGGGGGTGCATACCCAGGCTCTTCTTGTGGCAGGGGAACTGAGACTAATTGCAACCGGCCTATGGATCCACATTTGCTCCAGCAATTGTCTCTAGTCTGAATAAATAACATCACAAACATCTACTGGTTGCCATATTTTTTCCATCCAAAGTAGTCGAATGCTATTTAAGTGAAGCATAAATACATTTAAAAGTCTAATTACATAGCATGCTTTTTAAATTTTATTATAGGTTCTATCAAGCCACATGTACAAAGAGCCCAGCTGCTGTCACGGTTCTTGACATTTTGTTGGTGTTCTTAATGGGGGTTTACCTACTTAAATTTGGAATTGTCTGAACTCCAGACCTGAGTGGTGCTCTGGGATTCAAGGTTCAGTTTTCTTTAATCGTGTCTGCAGCAGGAGTGCGGGAGGTAAGAGGCAGCCACTTCTGGGTTTGCCCTCTAGGATGGGGGCAGAGTGAGACACAAGGGCATGGGGTGGGTAAGAAGTGGGGAGCTGCCATCCCTTCCCTAGGGCTCAGACTGACTCTATCCGGGCACTGTCCCCTCCCCACCCCCGGGTCATTCAGCTGCCTCCTCAGCCCTGTCCATTCATGCATCAGGAAAACCACAGACTTGAGTCTCTTCCATTTTCTGGTGGTTTGGGTGCCTTGGCCAAGGGCCTGTTCTCCCAGCTCGCTCGGTTCCACCAGGCTGTCATCGAACACCTGGGGAGCTGTCAGGATGCATCACACTTGATCCTCTGACTCTTCCTGCAGAAATTCCTGACCCTGTGTCTAGGAGGTGAAGGATTAAGAATGAATCAGGTCCAGGCTCTAAGAGGCCATTCATAGACTGTCCCAGGATCAAATTGAAGTCCTGCTGCCACTCCCTTCCAGATCTGGATCCTCTGGGGCACCAGCATCTACACTCAGGCCATAGGATATGGCAGTGGGGGAAGGGGTTGGGGTCTGATAGACTCCTCACTGTGCTGAGAGGGATGTATCCCTTAACCTTCCTGAACCTCAGTTTTTTCATCTGTAAAATGGGGATAACAACATACCTACTTTAATGGATAAGGTAAGGACTAAAGAAAAGCATGTCAAGTGCCTGGCTCTACATCTGCCATGTGACTGCCTCTTATCTGATGTCTGTTCCCTGTGTCTTCCTTTGCAGAAGGCATCCTGAACGTGTCTTGATATACTGGGTCCACTCAGCCACACGTTTGCTAGTGAAGGGAGGGACACCACAAGAGGGCAGGGAGGTAGACGTGGCTGCGGAGTGGGAACTGAGGACGACCGTGATTGTGTATGCAAGTGTGTGTGCATGCACCTTACCTGCGTGCACGGAGGAGCCAGGCCCACAGGATACCAATCAAAGGGCTCAAGAGAGTTTTTGCTTCATTTAATGTCTCAGATTCTACGTCTCTACATGAGCCTCCCAGAACCTTAATACAGCCTTAGAAAAAAGAAAATGATCCCAAACTAACTGATCCATTATGCCTTTCCTCTCCCAATGAAATGAGTCTCAAAATAGAAATCAATGTGAATTATAGAAGTTAAAGTTATATTTTTTACAAATTTGAAATTGTTGATATAAACTCCACACCTGTCCCATTTTCTTACTCAGCTATGGTCTGTATCTTGCACTTGACCCTAAGTTTTCTCAGTGTGGCAAAGTTGTTCCATTTATTTATTTATTTATTTATGTGAGATGGAGTCTCACTCTGTCGCCCAGGCTGGAGTGCAGTCGCACAATCTCCGCTCAATGCAACCTCTGCCTTCCGGGTTCAAGCGATTCTCCCACCTCAGCCCCCCAAGTAGCTGGGACTACAGGCGCACACCACCATGCCCAGCTAATTTTTGTATTTTTAGTAGAGACAGCGTTTCACCACATTGGCCAGGATGGTCTCGATCTCCTGACCTCGTGATCCGCCTGCCTTACTCTCCCAAAGTGCTGGGATTACAGGCGTGAGCCACCTTTCCCGGCCAAGTTGTTCCCTTTATAAACACTGTATTTCCACCATAAGCACCATGTCTGACGCATACTATGCACTCAGTAAATATTTTGGGGGGATGGCTGCACAGAATGGATGAGCAGCAGCGAGCTCCCCGACTCACCCACTAGAAGCCCACCACCCCATGAAAGGTCTCCTGTCCTTTGGGACAAGTATTGCTTCCTTTAGCACAGGAGCCCGACATGCCCTAACCCCCACCCGACCCGTTTTCTGGGAAGCCAACACAGGGGCTTGGCCCGGCCATGGTGCCTGAGGCCTCTGAGAGGCAGGTAATGGCTTGGGCTAAGCTGATCTGTTTGTTCCCAGCATCAAGGCAGGCTGAGCAGATGCTTGGCAGTTACCACCGCCAGACTGGGCCTGCCAGAACAGGGGGTGAGGCGCAGCCAGGGAATGTGTCAGAAGAGATTCCAGGGTCGGGGGAGCACAAAGAGGGCACTCTCAGGGCTCCTGGGAGCCTGCCCGGGCTCCCCGTCTGCCAGTGTCAGGCTGTGCTGCCCCTCAAGGCAAGAGCTCCTACCAAGGGCAGAAGTGAAAGAAGGAGGCTAAGTTAGCCCCAGTGCCGCCCTAGAAATGAGCAAAGAGGTCATAAAAGCAGCCAGCACCAGGCTGGTGGCGGAGAGGCGAGTGTGAAACTTGAGGCGTATGTCTTCAGCTCTCTGAGCCTCCATGTCTTCGTTGCCAAAACCGTGTTGCAAACCATGTTCCTACATTGCCAGCGGGCTCTATGTTAGTCTTAGCCAATAGGGGGCGATAAAGGGAAGCGCCGTGCCAGTGGGGGCGACAGGACTTCGTCCTGCCAGTCAGGTGGTTCAGCTCAGGTGATTGTAGCCCCAGCCACACGCCTTCCCCTCGGCCGCAGCAGGTCCCTCCCCGAGCAGCCGCTGAATCTAGTTTCCAGTTTCCCAACCTTCACAGAACCAGCCTCGTGGTGCAGCATCGCCCAGCCTGCTCCAGAGCAGCAGTGTCTCCTCCTCCTACTACTCAGGGCTGAGTTTTGGCTCCAAGGGGGCTTCTCCTCCAAGCTCTTAAATTCTTTTTTTTTTTTTTGTATTAAACCTGTTTTTTATTTAATAAACAAACACAGGGACATATATATGTGTACATTTAGCAATTAAGATAAGCGTTTATATGCAAATGTATGTCTTAAATATTTGCTTGCTATTATTCATGATTCTCTATTAAACCATATATTTTTTCCCCATTTATTTATTTTATTGCATTTTAGGTTTTGGGGTACATGTGAAGAACATGCAAGATTGTTGCATAGGTACACATGTGGCAGTGTGATTTGCTGCCTTCCTCCCCATCACCTACATCTGACATCTCTCCCCTTGCTATCTCTCCCCAGCTCCCCACCCCACACCGTCCCTCCCCTATTTCCCCCCAACTGACCCCAGTGTGTAGTGCTCCCCTCCCTGTGTCCATGTGTTCTCCTTGTTCAACACCCGCCTATGAGTGAGAACATGCGGTGTTTGATCTTCTGCTCTTCTGTCAGTTTGCTGAGAATGATGGTTTCCAGGTTCATCCATGTCCCTACAAAGGACACAAACTCATCGTTTTTGATGGCTGCATAGTATTCCACGGTGTATATGTATCGTTCTAATCTCTTCCCTCGTCCCCCAGCCGTAGGGGGTGGGAGCTGCTTCTGACAGTTACCTCCACAACTCAGAGATCTTTTTGCCTTTTCAGTTACCTGATCACCAACATTATACCTGGCTAACGCTTTTTGTATTAATGCTCTTTATTAAAGTAATGGCTGTGTTTTCTATCTCCTGACTGGGTCCTCTCTGATACTTCAGGCTAACAACATGCGCTTCTTACTGAGGATGAACTTGGATGGTCCCTGACACCATGCACAAAGCCTTCAATTTGTGTTCATCTTTTTCCTTCCCTCTGTAACACTCTTAGAGTCATATGGTACGAGCTTTTTAAAAAATCTTAAAATTTTCCTACTGAAATGTTTAAGAGCACAGATTTAGAGACAGAGCTGTGTTCGAATCCCAGTTTGGCTACTTACTAGCTGTACAGGGTTGGACAACTATGTTTTTTTTTTTAGATGCAGTCTCACTCTGTTGCCCAAGCTGGAGTGCAGTGGCACGATCTCGGCTCCCCATAACCTCCGCCTCCCGAGTTCAAGCAATTCCCCTCCCTCAGTACCCCGAGTAGCTGGGACTACAGGTGCACTCTACCATGTCCGGCTACTTTTTGTATTTTTAGTAGATACGGGGTTTCACTATGTTGGCCAGGCTGGTCTTGAACCCCGGACCTCGTGATCCACCCGCTTCAACCTCACAACGTGCTGGGATTACAGGCATGAGCCACTGTGCCCAGCCATGGCCTTGGACAACTTGCTTCACCTTGTAAAGCCTCATCTATCAAGTGGAAATAATAAGATCACTTACCTCCCAGGGTTGCTGTAAGGCTTACATGAGATAATATAGAGATAGCATCTAGCAGCACTCAGAAAATTGTAGCGATTCTTATTTGCTTATTATTTCATGGATACATTAGTGAAATCTTATAAAGTAAATCATGAGTAATTTGAGAGTAAAGTTGTCACTCTCATCTCAGAAGAAGGAAAAGAAAAAAAAAAAGTCTGTCATTTAGTTTTCTATAATCCGACAACCAACCTTAAGCCTCAACACCACCTAGTACAATACTAGGCATCTCTTTCAAGCTTAGTAACATTACTGGCTCCAAGGCGGGGAAAGTCCAAAGCTTGTCTTAGAGCTGCAGAGACTTTAGAGGTGATTAGTCTAACTCCACTGCTGTTGTGTCATCCTTAGAGTGTACCCATCAAGCGTAGGTACAGCCTCTCAGCAGAAGAAAAGGTTCTTCCTTAAGTCCGAATGAATATCTGTCCCCCGGTGATGTCTACCCCCTGGCTGAGGTTCTACTCTTTGAGGCCACATAGGCAAGTCGATTTGCTTTCCTCATGATCAAATACTTGAAGGTGATGGTCGTATTGCCCATTGAGATGTTCTAGAAGTTCCCTAGTAGTTTCTTACTAGAGTAGCAAGATTTCAAAAGGCCTCGCCTTCCTAAACACACTTCACAAATGAGTGTCTGTTAAAATCATTGTGCTCAGAGCAGATTGCAGAGCTGTGCTGCGGCCAAGGGCTGATCGGAGAAGAGGGGGTAGGAGCATCACCTGCCATGGTTTAAATGCTCTGCTGTCTTTGATGTGGGCTGAAATTTACATGGCAGCCATGCCCCCGTTCCTTTTGTGATAGTCAGTTAAGCCTCCGTATCAGTCCACGTTCTGACTCGTGAACAGTAGAAAATATCTCTAGCTGAATTACAAAAAAAAAAAAAAAGTAAATGTACATTGGATTTCTGGTAAGGTGATGATAGAGTTTTAAATATTCCCAGATTATCCCATATAAACGAAGAGAGTAACTAAGGAAAACTAGACCAGTGGATAACATCTACCACAAAACTAGGTAATAAGCTCTCCCCAAGACTCTCCTAAAAGTGGGTGGGAACAAACCATTTTCAGCTAAAGACTACATGGTCCTACGTCTGTACAGTCTGAAAATGGCTTGGCTTCTGATGGCTGCGAGTGAAGCGGCTTGGTGTCTGGGGTATATACCTTGGGGTTCGGCCTCTCGCCGCAGGAAAATTTAGGACACAGACACAAGAATTTAGGAGCAGAGATTTAATAGGCAGAAGAAAAGAGAAAGAAAAACAGCTCTCTCTAGAGAGATGGGGGGTCTTCTGAGCAGAAAAGGCTGGCTGTGGTGGATGCCCCGAATTTTACAGCCCAGTGTGAGGAGCAGTGTCTGATTTAAGCAGGACTCATGGGTTGGTTCCATCAGGTATGATGTCACATAGCACTGGAAAGCTGGTCTCCCTCCCTCATGTTATTAGGCAAATGAACTCTCCTTGGCCAGCGCCATCTTGTCTGCTCCCTACTGTACATGTGGCTAGCAGAGAAGGGAAGATGGAGCCACCATCTTGAACACATCTTGTCCCTAGTTCCTGCCAGCATTCACCCATGCAAGCTTCCGGCTTACTTGTCGGTGTCTGCAGCTCGACTTTACAGGATGCCCGTTGTTAGAAGATGATTTGGACTGCCTTTCATTAAAGAGAGGAGCCTGACCGAGGACTCCCATACCCTTTCTATCTGCCTAAGTGATTTCTTCTTAACTCTTATATCACAAGGACAGAACAAAACCAAAGTCACCAGTGTGAACTAACTGGAATGCACCGTAAGCCAATCTGAGAAGAACAATCAAAACTGGGAAGGTTTTTAAAAGATCCAGTACGTGGGTGAATGCAATGAGGCCATGATACGATGGATCTGGTGGTGCTGGAGGAGCGCGGGCCTTACAACCCCATGAAATGAACAAATCAAAGCTCTTTCCCCAGACAAAGATCCACAGTGAGAAGAAACAGATGGGAACAGAATCTAAACTGAGTAGGACAGGGACAATAGAAGCAATGGGAAAAGAAAGTGTGGATTAAAGTAGAGGACAGGTGCAGAGTAGGCAGAGCTCAGAAAGTATGAGGCCATGTTTTAAATTACTTTGTGAAGCCAGGCACAGTGGCTCACGCCTGTTATCACTGTACTTTGGAAAGTTGAGGCAGGTGGTTCACCCGAGGTCAGGAGTTTGAGACCAGCCTGGCCAACATGGCAAAGCGCCGTCCTGAACGCTTGAACCTGGGAAGCAGAGGTTGCACTGAGCCAAAATTGTGCCATTGCACTCCAGCCTAGGCTACAGAGCAAGATTCCATCTCAAAAATAAATAAATAAATCAGTCGGGTATGGTGGCTCACGCCTGTAATCCCAGCACTTTGGGAGGCTGAGGCTGGTGGATCATGAGGTCAGGAGTTCAACACCAGCCTAGCCAAGATGGTGAAACCTCATCTCTACTAAAAACACAAAAATTAGCCAGGAGTGGTGGCAGGCACCTATAATCCTAGATACTCGGGAGGTTGAAACAGAGAATTGCTTGAACCCAGGAGGCAGAGGTTACAGTGAGCCAAGATTGTGCCGTTGCACTCCAGCCTGGGTGACACAGCAAGGCTCTGTCTCAAGTAAATAAATAAATAGATCACTTTGTGAGAAAAACCTAAGAGGGAGCTCTAGGGATGAAGCTTAAAAAACTATCGTAGCACGCCCTTCCATCCTAAAAGCAATGAAAACTTATTGTATATACAAAGTAAGTAACAGAAAATAATCACAGTCAAATCCTGTAGAAGTTTATCTTGAGGAAATAAAATAATAGGGAGTACCATAAGAATATATAAGAATAAAACAATAGGCTGGGTGTGGTGGCTCATGCCTGTGATCCCAGCACTTTAAGAGGCAGAGGTGGGCAGGCTACTTGAGGTCAGGAGTTTGAGGCCAGCCTGGCCAACATGGTGAAACCCAGTCTCTATTTAAAATACAAAAATTAGCCCAGCGTGGCGGCACATGCCTATAATCCCAGCTACTCAGGAGGCTGAGGCAGGAGAATCGCCTAAACACAGGAGGCAGAGGTTTCATTGAGCTGAGATTGCACCACTGCACTCCAGCCTCGGTGACATAGTGAGATTCCATCTCAAAAAATAAAATAAAATAATAAGACAATAAATGTACCCAAAAATGAAATAGACAAGGCAACAAAACACATAAGAAAGACATCTATGAAAGACATAAAAATTATCTAATTTTAAAAACAAGTAAAATATATTATGAAAATGAAAAAAATTATTAAAGAACAATATAAATTAAAACTTTAAAACCTTACAAATGAGGTGATTGGCAAATAGGAAGATTTGAAATGACTAGAACTCAGGATATAATTGGAAAAAAAGATATTTTTTTCAAATGAAGATTATACTAGAAGAAAACAAGAAAGAACAGGTACAATGATGCCTGAAGATAAATAGAGGGTGGACAGGAAAATGTTGTTAAATATTTTAAAGAGATACAAAAGATTCAAAGAAAAGTAATTGATAGGCGAAGAAGATCTAACATATGTAATAAGAGGCTTTCATGAAGGACATGAAAAAATGGAAGACAGCAAACACTGAAACCTGTAATTCAAGAAAATGTTCCTGCAGTGAAAGATTTTGTAACTACGTAGTGAAAGAGCATGCCACATACCTAGGAAAAGTAACCTATATGGCCAATATCAAGTAAAATTATTCAAGTATATCAAGTATATATATAAAATTATATCAAGTATAAAGTAAAAACAATATTCTAGTAAAATTATTGGACTTTATGAACAAATTATTTTAGGCATCTTCACTAAAAGTTCAAATTGCTGGCCAGGTAGGGTGGCTCACGCCTGTAATCCCAGCACTTTGCGATGCCAAGGTGGGCAGATTACGAGGTCAGGAGTTCAAGACCAGCCTGGCCAACATAGTGAAACCCCGTCTTTACTAAAAACACAAAAAATTAGCTGGGTATGGTGGTGGGCACCTGTAATCCCAGCTAGTCTGAAGGCTGAGGCAGGAGAATTGCTTGAACCCAGGAGGCAGAGGTTGCAATGAGCAGAGGTCACACTACTGCACTTCAGCCTGGGCAACAGTGAGAGACTCCGTCTCAAAAAAAAAAAAAAAAAAAAAAGTTCAAATTGCTTAACTTGTCCACAGAGCTAGAAAGTAGAACCGTGGTTACTGGGGACTGGGAGAGGGAAATGGGGAGGGACCGTTTAATGCGTATAGAGTTTTTTCTTACAGCATGATGAAAATGTTCTTGAACACGATGATGGTCCTGCATCACTGTGACTGTATTAAATACCACTGAATTGTACACTTTACATGGTTAAAATGATGAATTTTGTGTTATGTATATTTTTCCATAAAAAGGCAAGACTCAACTATCGCCTGTCTACCAGAATTGAACTCTAAATATAAAGACACAAATAAGTTAGACCCAAAAGAATGAAAGAAGATATACCATGCTAACGCTGATCAAGAGAATATTAGAATGCTATATCAGTATCAGAAAAAAATGGATTTCAAAGCAAATCATATTACTAGGGATAAAGAAGGCCATTATTAAAATGATAAAGGGCCCAATACATCAAGATTACATTATAATTCTAAACATGCACCTACTAACAAACCTTGAAAAAAACATAAAAGAAAAACTGGTAGAGTTTAAAGACAGACAAATTCACAATTATAGTTGGATATTTCAATATCCGTCTCTCAATAATTAATAGAACAAGTAGACAGGAAATCAATAACTATAGTGACTTGAACAACACTATCGGCTACACTAGTTGAACATTCCATCCAACAACAATAACAGGGAAATAGGATTTTTTTCAAGTGCACAAGAATCATCTACCAAAACAGACAATATTTCGATACATAAAAGAAATATCAATAAATTTAAAGTTTTCAAATCACACAAGGTATGTTTTCTAATCATAATAATATTAAATTAGGAATCTGTTATATAAATTTTTCTGGAAAATACTCAAACATTTGGAAACCAAACAACACACTTCTAAACAATTCACAGAAAAGGGAGAAGCTACAATTTAAATTAGGAAGTATTTGTAACTGAATGAAAGCATAGAATATTAAAATTTGTGGGATGTGGCTAAAGTAAATAAGTATATTCCCCTCACCTTGCCCGCAGGAAGACTAAGTGATTTTATCACACGTGCTAGTGAAGTTCAGCTACAATTTGTCTTTCGTGTTTCCTTGTTTGCCAAATGCTCAAAGCCTCACCTGAGAAAGACAAGCTGGTAGAGGAAATCAAGAAGGAATGTCAGAGAACACCTTCTTAGCTATTTCTGTTTTCTCTTCATCTAGGTTATAAACCTGGACATCAGAGCAGAAAAATCACCAGAACAAAGACAAGACCATAAATAAGGAGTGAACAAGTAGAACAAATAAGTGGATGAATGAGGGAATGAATGAATAGTGAGTCTGGGCTGGGCTTTAATCCCAACACTTTGGGAGACCGAGGAGGGAGAATTGCTTCAGGCCAGGAGTTCGAGACCAGCCTGGGCAACACAGCAAAACTGTCTCTGCATCAATCTTAAAAAAGAAAAGAAAAGAAATTAGTCTGAATGCTGCAAAATTGCCCCTAGGCCAAGTACATGGTGATGTTGGCTATATCTTGGCATAGTGACAATTCTGTTGCCATAGACATCCCAGGAAATTTTCTCCTCCTCTGCTCTTCAGGAAGTTTGACCACTGTACAACACATGGGGACATTCCCAATGTCAAAAATTATAACCAACCATAAAACTTTTTTTAATCCAAGCAATAACTATCTCTGTTGTATAAACATGCCAAGAAGGAAAATGCCTTTGCCCAGGGACCGTGGCTGTAAAACCCAGGGCCACGCCCAGCTCTACCCAGTTCTATTGCCTGCCCTGGCTCCCATGAAGTCCTTTAGCTTCCTCTGCAGTAAGGCTTGCAAGAGTGACTCAGATTCCCAGCCCTTGCCTCAAACCATCAGTGCTGAAAGATTGAAGTCCTCGCCCTTGAACCCAACTGTGCCAAACTGAAAGAAATTATTTACCTACACACTCCTGGGGAAATCCAAAAACAGCAAGCTTCCTCACCTGCCATGTGCCACGTGCAATGCTTTCTTTTTGTCCCAAATCAGTGGGTGGAAGTCCAAACATAAGGAACAGCCATCTTCTGAATTAAGTAACTCAGGCTCCCAGGGGCTGTCCACCATGGCAGCTCCATCTGATCCCTCACTGTCTCGGGTCACGCCTGACACCCTACAAGGCCCTCCTACCTGTCTGTGAGTGCCCCAAGGTGCACATAGCACAATCCTGGACTCCGGCAGGCATCTGCCCCAAAACTGTGCTTCATTTCCTAAAGGTTTATTTCATATTGTCTTTACTTTTGTGGGTGTTTACACATGTCCATTTAAAAGTGTGATTTTGGCCGGGAGCGGCAGCTCACATCTGTAATTCCAGCACTTTGGGAGGCCAAGGCGGGAGAATCACGAGGTCAGGAGATCGAGACCGTCCTGGCCAACATAATAAAACCCCATCTCTACTAAAAATACAAAAATTAGCTGGGCGTGGTGCCACATACCTGTAATCCCCGCTACTCGGGAGGCTGAGGCAGTAGAATCGCTTGAACGCGGGAGGCAGAGGTTGCAGTGAGCCAAGATTGTGCCACCGTACTCCAGCCTGGTGACAGAGCAAGACCCTGTCTCAGAAAAAAAAAAAAAAGTGTGGTTTTTAAAAATTGAAGTTTAAGCACCGCCTCTTCCAGGAAGGCTTCCTTGACTTTTCTGGCCAATTCAGGTATTCCCTCCTCGGGGTTTCCTGAACACGGAGTTTGTCTCTAGCAAGGTAACACAAAGCAGCAGTTAGAGCCGTCGATTTGGAGGTCAGACACACCTGGGTTTAAACCTTGGCTCCACTATTTACTTGCTGCTTGAACTGGGCAGGTCCCTAAGCCTCAAGTTCTACTTTTATAAAATCAGGTTAATAATAACACCTACCTCCTAAGAGTTTTGTGACAATTCAATGAGAGAAGACATTTGGAGCACTTGTATAATACCCAGCATAAGGGGCAGGCTGAACAACAGAGTATATGCATTCCTAAATAATTATTTAAACACAGATGACCCTGTAATGAGAGTAAATACCTACCTGTCTCCCCATCGTACCACGGGCTCAATTTTATCCCTAACTCCTGGCAGAGGCTGGGAACATACAAGGGAATGGAACTTTTACAGAATCTTCCTTTTCCAGCAAGCCACCCCGTCAGCAGACATCCTTTTTGGAAAGCCCAGGCAGCATGAAACCTACTGAGCCTGCAGAATTAGAATCGAATTAGTAAATACGTATTAAGTAACGTACTAGGTGCTGTGAGGGTACAAAGATGAAAATACAAAGTCTTATTCCCCAAGGAGCTCATGTTTTGTTTTAGGAGAAGCAATATAAACCTTTGGAAACTTCCATCAACAACTAAGATTTAAATAGCAAAGACGGTAAACTGGAAATCTAACAAGGAGAAAAAAGGAATTAATTACCAGGCACTCTGCCTTTGCCCACTGCCCCCTGCCCCCACCCCAGCCCCCATTCCCAGACCAGTCCCAGCATGAGAGCTGGTTTATGAGCAGCCTAATTCTATTCTCTCCTTCCCCTATCCCCCACCACCATCACGATACCCAAGTCCACTTTCTTAAGATCCTAGGAAGTAGGTGCCCATTTTATAGATGAGAAAACCAAGGCTTATGGAGAGCAGATAACTGCTCAGAGCCCCAGTTTAGTAAATGATAGGACCTGGATCCTATTCTAGGTGTGTTTGGCAGCCAAGTCCAATGGGGTAACCCCCATTGCTGCCCCCAGGGGGTGGAGTCCAGTGGGAAGATTATTTGCTCACCTGAAACAGCTGGCGTCACACGAAGGCAAACGTGCATGTTCGGCTCAAGCAATAGAAACCCCACGCTGGTGACTGGGGAGCTCAGAATTGACAGGAGGTGGGAAAACAGGCTCAGGAAGTGGGCAGCCACCAAGGGAGGCCCAGGGGCAAAAGCTTGGCCAAGGTCACGCTTGGAGGCCTACAGGGAAGGACCACCAGAAGCTCATACTCCCACTGTGGCGAGACACCAGGGCCACTGCGCCCACCTGTGGACACGGCCACAGGGAATGGCATCCCACTCTCCCTCCACTTGATGTCACCCACCTGAGTCTGAGCCCTGGATGGAAGTGTCCTTTTAGCCACGTCTGGGTCCGTTTACCCAGGAACTAGGTGAGAAAACGCCTGCCCCATCAGCTTCCACAGTGGGCGGTTTATTCTCCTGCCAGTACTCACATAATAGGGCCTTACTCTCAAATAAGAAGGGGGTAGCTGGGCGTGGCGGCTCACGCCTGTAATCCCAGCACTTTGGGAGGCCGAGGTGGGTGGATCATGAGGTCAAGAGATCAAGGCCATCCTGGCCAACATGGTGAAACCCCGTCTCTACTAAAAAATACAAAAATTAGCTGGGCGTGGTGGCACATGTCTGTAGTCCCAGCTACTCGGGAGGCTGAGGCAGGAGAATCGCTTGAACCCAGGAGGCAGAGACTGCAGTGAGCTGAGATCGCGCCACTGCACTCCAGCCTGGTACCTGGCGACACAGTGAGACTCTGTCTCAAAAAAAAAAAAAAAGAAGGGGTAAACGTGCTAGGCAGTGCCCTCTCCATCCCACAGTAAATGTCCCCTGCCATGATTAAGAACTAAAAAGAATGGAATAGGTGACATGGGATCTAGAAGCTTGGAGGAGGGGCCACAACGAGGGCTGGAAGGATTCAAGAGGGGTCCAAAGAAGAGGTGGGTGCTGACTTTGGCCTTTAAGCACAGCGAGGATGAGGTCCCGGCGCTGTCCGTGATGCTTGGCCTGACCTGATCAGGGGTCCTTTGAGGTCGTTCAGGGCCTGGGCCATGGCAGCCACATTACAGTCGTCACGGCCACGGCACTGTGCTAAGAGCCAGGCCAGCAGCTGCAGCCTTCCCACCAGTCTTGCAGGCTAGCCTCTCTGACCCCATAGCTGAGAGAGGTGTCAGGCCTTGACGGAAAAGGCCAGCATGTGAGCCCAGGCCTGTCCAACTGGGAAGCCCACGCTCCTTGCCCTAAGCTGGTTGCCTCCCATTACAATGAGAGAAGGAGCCGTAACACTGTGCATTTTACTCCTGTTGGCTGCTTTTCCCAGGACTCTTTGTGTCCTTCAGGCCAACCCTATGAGATAGCGAGAGCTGCAGATGCTCACCCCCCTTGAGTAGTCGAGGAACCCAAGGCCAAGGTCATCCAGCTTTCAGGGACTGGAGTCCGCACAGGCCTGGTGCCAGCCCTTCACCCGGATCCAGCCAGGTGTCTGTCTTCAACTCATGACTCTGCAGTGGGAGGTTGAGGGGTGGGGCCATTTGGGGAACAGATCCCATTAAGCTGTGTCCATCTATACGATGTAAACCCACACCTAGCCATCCCCTGGAACACAGTGGCCAAAAGTGCAGAGGGAACATTTGTCTAGGAGAACAATGGGTATTGATGACTCTGGCAGCTACAGCTGGCAAGCACAGCAGGCGGTTTGGTCTGGGGTTTGGGGTGGTGTTTCTTTGGAGGCTGTAACCTGGTTACTCATCATTCTTGTTCTCCCTGGGCCCCTGGGCTGTCTAAGGACTCAGTGGAAATGGCTGAACAGCCCAGGATATACGCTGCTTCATTGTCCCCTGCTCCTCCTGGAAGTGACCAGCACTATGGCCTGGCTTGGGCTGGGCTATCCTGGGATGGGGATCTGGACACTCTGGGGTTGGACCGGCAGCCCTGGGGTAGCCTTCTTTATACTGGGCACACATGCTCCTGCTAGACAGGACGGTACCCATGCTCCATTTCCTGGCAGCCTGCATATCACCCCAAATACTCTCTCTCTCCAACACACACACACATAGACGGACAGGCCGCTGCCTGCCTGTCACCACCACAGTCACTTCAGTGGCCGGGAGACAAGTGACCTCAAGCAGGTCTTGGTTCAGACACCAACGCATGGTGTGTCAGAGCTGCTCAGGCTTCAGCGTCCCCAGCTGCAAGATGCGCTCCGCAGCAAGCCCTCTGCACCTCACTGGCATCCTGCTCCAGCTGCCTCTGTCTGCAGACAGCTCTGTGCGCACGCCCGTGGAGCATGTCCCGCCTGGGCATCGCACATCACCACCAGAGACGCAGGACGCATGGGCGCGGGGACCAAGTCTCCTCATCTCCCCCAGGATGAGTTTGTGCAGCTTCTGGGAACTGAGGCCCAGGGATCTCCACCAGTGCCATCTGCCATCAGCTTCACTCCCCTGTCCATCACTCCACTCCCCTTAAGTCACACGCACTTAAGTTTCCATATGAAGCCAAAAGCCTCAGGCTCTGAATTTCAGTTGGTCCTAGGTGAGGACAGCGGATTTGAGAACTTCTCAGGCCTCTATTCTGTAACATACGAAGTTATGAAGGGCATTTTTTTTTTGAGACAGAGTCTCTTTCTGCCACCCAGGCTGGTACCAGTGGCATGGTCTTGGCTCACTGCAACCTCCGCTTCCCGGTTCAAGTGATTCTCCTGCCTCAGCCTCCCAAGTATCTGGGATTACAGATGTGCACCACCACAACCAGCTAATTTTTGTATTTTTAGTAGAGAAGGGTTTTTACCATGTTGACCAGGCTGGTCTCAATCTCCTGGCCTCAAGTGATCTGTCCGCTTCAGTGTCACAAAGTGTTGGGACTACGGGGGTGTGTCACCATGCCCAGCAATATGAAGGACACTCTTAAAAAAAAAAAAAATTGAAGTCCTGGACCATATTGGTCTTACACCCAGCTGGCATCTCTGCCTACTTTACTCATTGTTAGCTAACCCTTAATTCCCTCCTCCGTATAATGAGGCTGACTCCTTGAGGAACTGCTCCAAGGACTGAATGGAGTAAGTACATGATGTGCTCTCCACAAGGCTGGGTACCCAACAGGAGCTCAAAAACAACCAGCACAGAGGCCTGAATGGGGTGTGGAGAAGCAGTGGCTGGAATCAGAGGACCTGGCAGTTTGCAGCTGTCCCTCAGGAGGCGCTGGCGTCCCAGCTGGCCATGGCACTGGAGGGAGCCATACACCCAGGATCTGCCCGCCATGAGCCCTGAGATCCAGCCTTCGCAGGCTGGGTGATGCACACCCTGGGTCCTGAGCCCAGAACTGGGGCCAAGATTCCAGCAGGTGCTCAAGATCAACAAGCTTCGGGTTTCCTGGTTGAGGTCCTGCACGTACAACATGTTCCCTCTTTCCAGAAGGGGTGCAGGCGCAGCCCAGAGCACTGCCTCGAGCTTCTCCGACACCCTGACCGCCCCGACCCTGAGCCCCCTGCCCTCAGTTTCCCCCTGAGCTGCCTCATCCCATCACCTGACCATCGCATGTGGCTCAGAGGCACTCCTTAATGCTGCAGGTTTCACCTGAGCCTGAAGATCTGTGGCGTCTCTGCTCCGCACCCAGGGCTAGCATCTCATCCTGGGTGGTACACGCCCCAGGGCCTTTGCTCCTACAGAACCACTGACAGCGTCTTCATCCATCTCCAGCTGCTCTGGAGGCCAGGCAGGGTGGGGATCCATAGGAGGGAGAGAGGCTGGCTGTGGCCTGCTCCCCTGCGACGCACTGGCCCTGCCCCCGGCCCTCTGGCTGAAGCTGCAGGTTGCCCGACACAACCCTCTAGAGAGAGCCGTTGACCCATGTAGGTCCCTGAGTCAGCTACAAATTCTGCTCAGCCCACACATGCAGTTCCCCAGGATGCCCTCTCCGACCTCTCTCCTTGGCAGCCCAGGACTTCGAAGGCCACACATCTCTGGGGGACTTTGGAGTCAGAGCTGTGTGGATCACATCCTCAGGGCATGCTTCTCCTGCTTCCTGGCCTCCCACTGCAATACCAAGACCCAAGTTCGCCCACCCCTACAAGCCTCCAGGATGATGGGTGTGGAACATGACTTGCATTGGGCCGATCCTTTGCTCAGATTCCCTCCGTGGCTCCCCAGGCTTTCAGGATGACATCCTCCAGCCTCCTGTCTGCCTAGCCGCCCAGGCTTACCAGCCACCTTGCCATTCCCATGCCCGCTCTATCTGTTCCCCAAAGGCCACAGGCCTTGGCACATTCTGTTTTTGCTCACTGGAATGCTCTTCTCTTCTTTGATGAATGATCACCTTCTCGTCTTTCAAGACTCAGCTTCAACCTTAGAAACGCTTGCATGGTGAAGATGCCTCCAGGTGAGGCTGGGTGTCTTCCTCTGGGTCCTACAGAACTTGAATGCCTTTCTGTTCTATTATACCCACCATCTGCTTGCTGTTCTGATTCCATCTAGTGATTGAGTTTTTTGAAGACAGTCTCGTGTCTCCTTTATCCCCTGTGGGCTGGGCAAAATCTCAGAACATAGATTTCAAAAAAAATGTTTGAGATGGATGGATGGATGGGTGGATGGGTGGATGGATGGATGGATGGATGAGTGAATGGATAGATGAAGGACAGCTCCCATAAAAAGCAGACAGGTCCTAAATTCCCTTACATCCTTCTTAAAATCTTTGAACATAATTAAATTGAATTGAAAAGTCTAGATCAGAGGAAGAGTTTTGTCCTTGGGACGCTGACTTTATTCATGCAGTCAGCACTTATTTCGAGCCTCCTAGGAGTCCAAAGGAGAAAGAAAGCCTAGTAAAGTGAAGGCCGGGGCCCTGCCCACAGGAAGTTGGTGCAATCATCCAACAGACTAGACGCATCTGGGGGTAACTCATAAGAGCCCACTAGCCCTCCGCAGAGCAGTGCAGCAGGTGCTGGGAGGAGGGGTCAGGCAGGTCAGAGAGTTGAGAAGGTTGCCCCAGAGCTGCCCTGTGTGAGCACTCAAGGCCTTTCAAACTCTGACTCCTTCTGAGCCCCAGCTTCCTCATCCCATGAGATATACAAGCACATGACCCGAAGCTGGGGCTGACCCTCTAGCCCTCTCATATGGACCTGATTCTAAACCTGAACCAGGCCGGGCCCGGTGGCTCACACATGTAATCCCAGCACTTTGGGATGCCAAGGTGGGCAGATTGCCTGAGCTCAGGGGTTTGAGACTAGCCTGGGCAACATGGCGAAACCTCATCTCTACTGAAAATACAAAAAAATTAGGCAGGCGTGGTGATGCGCACCTGTAGTCCCAGCTACTCAGGAGGTTGAGGCAGGAGAATCACTTGAACCCGGGAGGTAGAGGTTGCAGTGAGCTGAGATCATGTCACTGCACTCCAGCCTGGGTGACAGGGTGGGACTCTGTCTCAAAGAAGTAAAAATAAAAAGAAATAAAAATAAACCTGAACCTATCCCAGAGGCTGGATCTGATCCTGACCCTAACCTTGACCTAAACCCTAGCTGAGGTCAGATCTGAACCCAGATTTTCATCTTTCCCCAAGAGAGGGCTCCAGAAACAGCTGGATGGCAAGGAGCCAAACTGAACTCAGAAACTCTCTGACAGAAGGTTCTGGCAAACACACAGCAGACTCAGAGTGGCTCCATTGTAGAAACTCACCTCTGGCCCCTGCCCATAGCCCAAGGCCCTGTGCCCAAGACTCAGATGTCCCGGAGACACGGGCCCCTTCAGTGCCTCTGGAAATGGGCTGAGGGTTCCCCAGGCCCTGAGGCCACTGGAGTTATCTGGGGAACAACTGGACTTCTGTTCTCTGGTTGGCCCCCCTTACGCCTCACTGCCCACCCTCCACCAGTCATTGACCGTCAAGCTGCACTTGAGAACCTCCTGCATGGGCCAGGCCCTGCCCCGGGCACTCTGCTACAAGGAGTGCAGATATGCAGCTCTTACCCTCAAGACCCCAGCTCCACGAGGGGAGGCAAGGGTGCTCCTCATTCAATCAGCATCTATTGGCCCACAGGTTTGGGAACCTGATTTAGGGGACATTCCAGGCAGAACATCATTAGAAAACTAATAACCAGGGCCAGGCGTGGTGGTTCACACCTGTAATTCCAGCACTTTGGAAGGCCGGGGCGGGTGGATCACCTGTGACTGGGAGTTCGAGACCAGCCTGGCCAGCATGGTGAAACCCCTTCTCTACTAAAAATACAAAAACTTAGCCAAGCCTGATGGCACATGTCTGTAATCCCAGCTACTTGGGAGGCTGAGGCAGGAGAATCGCTTGAACCCGGGAGGCGGAGGTTGCAGTGAGTTGAGATTGCACTCCAGCCTGTGTGACAAGAGTGAGATACTGTCACACACACAAAAAAAAGAAACAAACAAACAAACAAACAGAAAGAAAGAAAGATAAAGAAAGCTAGTAACTATTTGTATAGATTGCTTAGTGAGCAGGGACATGGAGCAAAGAGAGCCAGATCTGAAAACTCCCATGTTATCAATAGTGGGATTGCACCTGTGAATAGAATAGCCACTGCACCTCAGCCTGGGTGACACTGTGAGCCCATCTCTAAAAAAACAAAATGAAAAATAAATAAATAAATGATAAAAAGAAGAGGGCTGGATAAACTGAGCCGTGTTTCCAGTGGGTCCAGATTTCTGACCGTGCACTGGCTGCAAAGTCTCCCCTCATGGGCATTGTGGGCATGGGCACTGCCAGTGTTTGCCTCTGTGACTCTCCCTTTTTGCCTGGCAGTAGCAGAGACGTTCCTTCAGTCAATGTCACAGCAAGGTAGAAGACATTTGACTTCACATACTATGAAATCCTCTTCCCTGATGCTTTTTGACGCATGGTGACAAGATGGCTGCTGCCCCCCCGGGACTCACAGCCACATTCCAAGCAGAAAATAGGAGGTAAAAAGGCCAAAAAAAAATTTTTTTTTAATCAAAACTTTGTTCTTCCCGGGGGCTTTTGCCTAACTCCTGGTGTCCACAATTGTGTCACGTGTCCACTCCTGGCCTCAAGAGAGATTGAGCAAGGGAGTCATTTCGTGTTCTGGCATCTGTAGTAGAGAGAGGCAAGAAGTGGCAGTGGGTGGGAGGCTGGGCAAACCAGCAGTGTGTTGTCACAGGTAAGACAAGTGACAACTTTTGGCCAGGGTACAGCAGAGCCTTGTGGGGCTGGGAGCTGCTGTGTCTTCTTCAAGGGACTTCGTAGTAAGTGCTCAGAAGTTGGGCTGCTCCTGGCATTACTCAGTCTTTGTTAGGGGTTCTTCATCAGGGATCCCAGGAACTTAAGACCCCTTCTCCATGCAGGTGCCCTGCTTGCTCTGGGAGAGCGAGAGCCTGGTGGCATGTGAGCTGACCACATGGCCTTCTGCCCTCTCCGAGCAAATCCTACGGCTCTTCAAGAATAGGTGCTTCGGCCGGGCTCAGTGGTTCACGCCTGTAATCCCGGCACTTTGGGAGGCCGAGATGGGTGGATCATGAGGTCAGGAGATCGAGACCAGCCTGGTCAACATGGTGAAACGCGGTTTCTACTAAAAATACAAAAATTAGCTGGGCACATGACTGTAGTCCCAACTGCTCGAGAGGTTGAGGCAGGGGAATCGCTTAAACCCGGGAGGCAGAGGTTGCAGTGAGCCGAGCGCCACTGCACTCCAACCTGAGCAACAAAGTAAGACTCCCTCTCAAAAAAAAAAAAAAAAAAAAAAAAGAATGGGTGCTTCTGGTCCTAATGCCAGCATTTGATGTCTCAGCCTGCAGTGCCCTGCTCTCCACTCTGCCTATGCGCGGGCACCCACCCTTCCCATGCACCTAGGCCCACCTTCTCCAGGAAGCCTTCCAGGATGGCTCTACTCTCTAAACTCCCTTCTTGCAATCCCTCAAAACTCTGCCTCTCCTCGAGTCAGACAGCTAGTCTTCCTCTCCCCCACTCCCCCTGCCCCAAATCTCACCTTCACAAGCTTTCCTAAACAGAACATGAGCCGTGAACACAACCCAAGGCCTCACAGCAGAAACTGTCACTGCCTTACACGTCACCAGCTGATTAGCTGGTATTTTCTTCAATGCCTACCAAAGCACAAACTGAACCGGGCCGGGGCTGCCCCAGACCAGCTCCCCGTGCCTGTCCCCATGTAACCTGTGAGGTCAAAGTCAGGCTGAGTCTTTAGTGCTTTCTCTTCTCCTTCAAGTTCGGGGAGCCCCCCCGACCCCGCCAAGACATTCGCAGTGCAGGGCCAGCCATCACTCTGGCCAGATACCCAGAACGAGCCCCTGCTGGGCAGCCCCCGCAGACCAGGAGAAAACCCTGTTTACAGGTGTGTTAGCCCAGAGCCCACCAGGCAGAGTGGAGAGGCATTCAAAGGGGTCAGAGGGACGCCGTGAAGTGGCATGGAGGGCAGAGGTCAGCATCAGCATGGGGAGCTGGGTCTTAGGAAAGCCAGGGAGGGGTATCGTCCTGTGTTTAACGGGCTTTGTAAAACCTGCTGCAAGTCCCTCTCCTAATGGGTGGTCACTCTGCCCTCACGCACCTGCAGAACTCCTGCTGGGCAGACCCTGCATATATCGTGACATCCTTTGTCAAAGGGGCAGCCTCTTCCGCCTCTGGGTTCAATCTAATTGCCCCCCACCCACTTTGCCCCATCCCAAACAAATTTCTGACATCCCTGATCAAATGATCTCAAATTCAGATTCTCAGATTAAAGCAGCAATTCCCAAAAATGTTTTCCCTGGTTACACTGGTGTCCCTGAGCTATTGGAGAGTCAGAGGGAATACATTTGGTAACTGTTGGATACAATAGGGTGTAACAGTCTTTTTCACTGCAGACCTTCTCAGAGCCTTCAGTGTGCTCTAGCGTGGAATGATTCTGACAGGAAAGTACCATGTATAGCATTTCCCAAACTTATTTGGACACTGACTGTGAAATACAAAGACTATCCATAGACCACAGTTTAGGAAACTCTAGAATAGGTAATACACTCATTCATTCATTCATTCATTCATCCAACAAATATGTGTTTGGCCCTGTGCTGGGCACTGGGGTGGGGCAGTAATCGAAGTGGATTTGGTCCTGCTATCATGAGCTTACCTTCCAGTGGGGGGACAGACCTAACGCCACTTTCTTTCTTTTTTGTTTGTTTTTCTTAATGTCACTTTCTTTCATTCATTTGCTCAATAAATATTAAGTGCTCCTAAGTTCCCAAGCCAGTGCCAGACCCTGGAGAAAGAATTGAATTGGCTGTGATTGCTGCCCTCAGGAATGTTTTGTTTGTTTGTTTTTTTGAGATGGAGTCTTGCTCTGTCACCCAGGCTGGAGTGCAATGGCGCGATCTGGGCTCACTGCAACGGCTGCCTCCCAGGTTCAAGCGATTCTCAGCCTCAGCCTCCTGAGTAGCTGGAATTGCAGGCACCCACCACCACACCTGGCTAATTTTTGTATTTTTAGTAGAGACGGGGTTTCACCATCTTGGCCAAGCCGATCTTGAACTCCTGACCTTGTGATCCACCTGCCTTGGCCTCCCAGAGTGCTGGGATTACAGGCGTGCGCCACCATACCCAGCCAGGAATTTTTAATTAGTCCATCTAAGAGACTGTTTCTCTGGGGTAAAGTATAGGTGGCCTGGTTTTTCAAAGGAAGCTTCCTTTGCAAACACAAGCCATCCTTCCCCTTTCATTCTTGGGTTAGCCCATCCTACACGCCATAAACCAGGTCGACCTTGGGGTCAAGTTCAACCCTTCATGTGCCGAAGGTATTCCACACGTCTAGGGGCAGTGTGGCGGCGACCTGGCATCCAGCCCTGGGAGCAGCCACAGAAGTGAGGGAGCATTGGCCCATGTCATCCCTGGGACCTGATAGCGTTTCCTGCTGTACAGCACCCAAGCCTGGCCTGCAGGCTCTGGGGATCTCCAGAATCCCTTTCAGCAAGATTCACATGGCTCCAAGCAAGAACTTGCTGCAGGCTGGGCTCCCTTGAAGCAGACTCTGCCTCGGTGATGAGCATGCAGGACCGTGCTTAGGAAGCGTGCTGGGACTCCATGTTGGGGTGGGGGATGAATGTGGGATTGTGTGGAGGGAGAAGTTGGGTTGTGAGCCAGCCTTAGCGGAGGCCTCGGCTGATTCCACAGGCAGCTCTGCAACCGGCATTGCCCTGAGTTGTCCCAGGTTGGGGCAAGAGGCTGAGCCTTTATATCTGCACGTGAGGCTCCACCACACAGACATGGGCATCCTCTGAGGAAGAAGATGGCCTTGGACAACAAAGCTCCCCAGCCAAAGCAATGCCTAGAAAGGTTGATGGGCAGCCTCCCGACAGCCAGGGACTAAGCCACTCAGATCTGAAGCAGTGTCAGGTGGAAGATCTGTATACTGAAATCTGCAAACAATAAAGAAACGGAAGAAGAAACAACCCAATTGAAAGCTATTCCATGATCATAAATTGAAATAATGAATATTGTTAAAATGTCCATACTACCCCAAATAATCTACAGATTCAATACAATTTCTATCAAAATTCCAATGCTTCTTTTTATGGAAATAGAAATAATTCCAAAACTCACATGGAACCACAAAAGACCTCGAATAGACAAATTAATCATTATCAAAAAGAACAAAGCTGAAGTCATCATTCTACCATACTTCCAAATCTATTACAAAGCTATGGAAATCCAAACAGCATGGTGCTGTCATAAAAGCAGACACATTGACCAATGGTTGTCAATGTGTCCAGGCATTGCTTTGGCTGAGGGAGCCAGTGTCCCCCACAAATGCTGACAGCAAGAGGGAGTCGGGCTAGGGGGAAGACCACCATCTTTAGAGCCGAGTCCCAACTCCCCACTCCTGCAGCTTACCCCTGGGCTAGCGGCTCTGCCTCAGAGAAGCCTCGATTTCCTCACACCGTGCAGGCTTTAGTGAGGTTAATCATGTCACAGTGTTAAGTGGAAGGCTTCCTGGAGGAGGTGACGCCTGAGCTGAGTTGTGAAAGGAAGTGCAAGGTAGGTGTTGACCCGACAAAGTGGGGAAGGCTGCCCCAGGCAGAGGAGGGCACCTCTTGGGACCAGAGGCCTGACTAGGCTCAAGAGAAGCACCAGCGACTCAGTGCAGCTGCTGTGCAGAGGCATGGGTGGTTAAGAGGCGAGGCAGGACCACGGCCAGGGGCAGATCACAGAGGGCTGGAAGGTCAGGAGAGGGGAAGCTGGCCTCATTCTGCCCTCAGAGGAATCTTTCTTCTATCATCGTGGCTTCTGTTTGTGTGGTGCTCACACAAGTTAGGGATACTCTGAGTGGTTTACTTGTATACGCTCATTTCACCTTAACCACACTGTTAGGAGGTAAGGACTCTTGGCAGTTCTATTGTACAGATGAGAACACTGAGGCACAGAGAGGCTTAGTCAGTTGTCCAAGGTCACACAGCTTGTAAGTGGAGGCCAGCTGTCTGACACCAGAACACGCACTCCAAACCTCTACACTGTTCATCACGGGGGCACCTTTGGGTGGCCCAGGGCTGAGTCCTCTCACCGCCCTGATTCTGCTTGACCCAGCCAGGTGGAGACCTGTGGACCAGGCCCGCCAAGCCAAAGCCTTCAAATCTCCAAACCCTCAAAGGCAACTTGTCTTCCAGGGACAATGCCACTGATGCCAAGCCCTAGGGGTTGGGCTGTGGGCCAGGGACATGGTTTGGCCCCAGACCATCACAGGGCAATTTGCAACACCTTCAAAATGCAATTGGAGCAGCCCTCACCTGCACCTCAGGTGGATGGCTGGGTGTCGGGTTACCCCAGGGGCAGAGGAAAAGTCTTGGCAGGATTGAGGGCTGCAGGCAGACCCCTGTCCCCTGACCACACACCCACATCCCCTCCTGCCTTACACATTGCCCAGGATCCCACACCCAATGCAGCCTGGCAGTCCTAGCTACGATCTCCTGCAGCCCCAACTGCAGCTCCCACCTCTCACCTCCTTAGCCCCAGTAATTCCATGGGCAGGGGTCTCCTCCCCGACTGCAGGGATGCACTCTCAGAAGGGGAACACTCATCACCTGTGGCACGCTGGGCTCTGGGGCATAACTCTGGATGGCTTAAAGACCTCACATTAGACTACAATGCTTCCCAAGGCTCTGCTGCATGCTAGGTGCTGACTTTTGGGCTTATCTTCCTCATAGCCTTGGCAAACAACTGAACGCACCTGTGCGCCATGTGCCTGGGCAGAAGCATTGAGGTGAATGGGCCCAGGACTGCTCTCAAGGCACTCGCTGGCGAGCATGGGTTCCCTCACAGCTGGGGAAAAGAATGCCCGGGAGCCATGGGCGTTACCCACGAACAGACTCAGGGGCCAGTGAGAGATGGACCCCGGCTTGCATTGGGTCCACTTTGTGCAAAACACCTGCCATCCCACCTGGAGCTCCTGCCGCAACCTACAAGATAAGGTGGCCAGGCACGGTGGCTCATGCCTGTAGTCCCAGCACTTTGGGAGGCTGAGGTGGGCGGATCACTTGAGGTCAGGAGTTCGAGACCAGCCTGACTGACCAACATGGTTAAACCCCATCTCTACGAAAAAACTACAAAAATTAGCCAAGTATGGTGGCGGGCACCGGTAATCCCATGTACTTGGGAGGCTGAGGCAGGAGAATCGCTTGAACCTGGGAGGTGGAGGTTGCAGTGAGCTGAGATCACACCACTGCATGCCAGCCTGGGTGACAGAGTGAGATTCCATCTCAGAAAAAAAAAAAAGGATGATCAGAGAGGGCCTCACCTTGCCTGAACTCACAAGCCAGCCGTGGTTGAATGTGAACCGAGCTATAAATAACCCGAGTTCACGCGCCCTGGGAACACCAGGCTGAGAGGGGAATGGTGCTGGAATCAGAGACCAGCACGGGGTACACGGAAGGAGCAGGCTTCGGAGAAGAGTGGTGACTCACCAGGACACTTGGTTACAAAACAGGCCAGGCTCCTGCCAGACACTCGCTCCCGGTTACTTTTTTTTATTCCTTCCCTGCCCTTCCACTCCCTGTTCCCTGGGCACAGCAAGTACACTCTGTTCTTCCTGAACTTCTCACTGAACACGGCACCTCCATTCTTCTCCCGTAGACTGAGGGCCCTCGACCAACTGGAATCACAGTGACAGGCCAGGACTTCGGGAAGGATCCAAGAGGGACAAGCCTGTCCTGGCCAGCCTGCCAATCTGCCGAATCCCCCGTGCTTTGGGGTCAGGTTCAACCATCATCAACTAAGCCCCAGGCCTTTGAGATGAGCTTACTCTGCAATCTCATGTCCCCTACCCCTCTTGGGTGCCAGCGCAGAAGTGCCGCCGGACACCCACACCCCTGGCCTGCCCACACCACACACCATCAGTGTGCCCCAGAGGTCTGACCAGAGGAGTGCCTCAAATTAAAATCCAAATTAGCTAGTAGCGCCATAGCAATTTCCTAACATGAATTACGGTACTGCGGTTGTGCAAAGGGACGTCCATATTTTTAGGAAATACTGAAATATTCAGAGGTAAAAGGGCTTCCTGTCTGCAACTTACCCTGAAATATTTTAGGGAAAAAATGTATTAAGAGAATAAGAGAGAGAGATGGGGAGAAAAAGCAAATGTGGTAAAACATTAACATTTTAAAGAGTTCAAATCATATCGGAGATTATTTGTATGACTGTGGTAACTTTTCTGTACGTTTGAAGTTATTTCTAAAATTTATAGCTGGGTGTGGTGGCTCATGCTTGTATCTCCCTGCTTTGGGAAGCTGAGGAGGGAGAGATCCCTTGAACTCCAGAGTTCAAGGTTACAGAGACCTATGTTCATATGTTCAAGGTCATGACGACCTATGAGCGCACTCCAGCCTGGGTGACAGAGCAAGACCCTGTCTCTAAAAAAAATAAAATTAGGCTGGGAGCGGTGGCTCAAGCCTATAATCCCCAGCACTTTGGAAGGCCAAGGTGGGAGTACCATCAGGTCAGGAGTTTGAGACCAGCCTGACCAACATGGTGAAACCTCATCTTTACTAAAAACACAAAAATTAGCCGGGTGTGGTGCCGCATGCCCGTAATTCCAGATACTCGGGAGGCTGGGGCAGGAGAATCGCTTGAACCCAGGACGCAGAGGTTGCGGTGAGCTGAGAGCGCACCATTGCACTCCAGCCTAAGCAACAGAGCGAGACTCCGTCTCCAATAAATAAATTAATTAAATTAAAATTAAGTTACAAAAACTTGGGAGGAAAATAAGTTTTAAAACCTCACCTCAAGCCTCAGCTCCAGGAAGCGCCCCAGAGCCTTGAGGCTGGGATGAGGGGTCCTATGGTGTTACCATAACGATCTCGGTTTTTGACCACGGCTTCTGGCTCATAACTCTCACAGGGGTTGGTACAGGCTTGGGGTACAGTGTTGGGTGTGTTAGGCCTTATGTCTAGCCCTTGACCTTCTCCTGCCTTCCCTTCACTCTCCTGTTCCCTGCCTTTGTGACCGTGGGTCTTAAGACCACGGTCTTACCCTGGGGAAGGAATGCAGACATCAAGAGGATTCCATAAAAACCCAAGCGAACAGGGTTCAGGGAGCTTCCAGACAGCTGAACACACAGAGGATGGTGGAGGGTGCGCCCAGGGCGGGCATGGAACCCCCACGTCCCTCCCCCATACCTTGCTCAACATGTCTCTTCACACGTATCCTTTGCAATATCCTTTATAATTAAGCAGTAAACATGTTTGGGGGTGGGTCTAAAAAAAACAGTAAACATGAGCGTCTCCCTGAGTTCTGGGGGCCGCTCCAGAAAATTATCAAGCCCAAAGAGAGAGTCGTGGGAACCCCAACTTGAAGCCAGTAGGTCAGAAGTTCCGGAGGCCAGAAGTCCGGGGTGGGGGCAGTCTTGGGGACTGAGCCCTCCACCTGTGGGGTCTCACACTATCTCCAGATTGGGTGTCAGAATTAGAGGACACCTAGTTGAAGTCCACTGCTTGGTGTGTGGGAAAACCCCCACATATCTGATCACAGAAGTCTTCTGTATTGGTGATTGCGGCACGAGAGTACAGGAAGAACATGTTTTCTGTCTGTTTGTTCTTTTTTTTTTTTTTTTTTAAAGACAGGATTTCACCATGTTGGTCAGGCTGGTCTTGAACTCCCGACCTCAGGTGATCCGTCCGCCTTGGCCTCCAAAGTGCTTGGATTACAGGTGTGAGCCACCACGCCCGGCCTGTTTGTTCTTTTTTTTGAGACAGAGTTTCATTTTTGTTGCCCAGGCTGGAGGTACAGTGGCACTATCTCGGTTCATTGCAACTTCCGTCTCCATGGTTCAAGCAATTCTCTTGCTGTAGCCTCCCAAGTAGCTGGGATTACAGGCATCTGTCACCACGCCCAGCTAATTTTTGTATTTTTAGTAGAGATGAGGTTTCACCATGTGGAAAGGCTGCCCTTGATCTCCTGACCTCGTGATACACCCGCCTTGGCCACCCAAAGTGCTGGGATTACAGGCATGAACCACCACACCTGGCCTGAGAACATGGTTTGGAGAGAGCTTTCCCCACACAGTTCCTTCCAGACATGTCCCCCCACCTCACCACTGTGGTCCCCGTCACACCTTGTCTCCATGTCCTGTTTGCCACTTTAGGAGTAAGTTCCTGGAGGATGGGACAGTATCTCCTTCCGATCTGTGATCTGCATGATGTGACAGCTCTAGCTCTGTGCTCAGCGCTCTGCAGCAAGACATGGACCCAGGCAGCACTCAGTGCCAGGGGCCACTTTAGGCCTGAGGAATGCAGCAATGGAGATTCACCCAGTCCCCCACCTAGTGCTGACGTTCCAGGAGAACTTGGAGCTGGGGACAGGAAGAGGGTCAAAGCTGGGGCTGCGGGCTTCCTTCCCACGGCATCTCCTACACTGCGGTCCAGCCGCTTCCCACGCCCTCCGGGGCTCCCACATGGCTGACGGCTCCACTTGCAGTTTGCCATCTTCCCCACCAGCCTCTTGCCTCACACATGCCCACCGTGACTTCATCCGGCACAGAGAGCCTGACCCGCCTGAGCCCTGGCCTTCCCTCTTAGTATGTTTCCAGCTGCCAGCGGGCCAGGCGACAGAGAAGGGATGGCCTTGAGTTCTTGGGGCCTCGAGGCTCTGGCCGGTGGGCCCTGGGGTGGGGCAGGGTGTGGCACTCCCGGGAGGCTGGCCAGCGTGAGCGTTGTGGCTGTGGGATCCTGCAGCTCCTGAGCCACTGTGTGTTGCTGCAGAGCACTGAGCACAGAGCTAGCAGTGCCACTGGGACCCTGCTGTGCAGGCTTACGGTGGCCGTCATTGCTCTAGCAGCTCTGTGTGTGTCTCTGCTCCCCATGCGTCTCTGCTCCCTGCGAGTCTCTGCTCCCTGCCTTGGAAGGACTTGCAACTCACCTAAGACAGGATGCAAAGTGTGAAAATGCGGGGGCCAGACGGAGTTGTCAGAGAACGTTTCCGCAGAGGGAGACTTTAGCTGAACCTCAGGGAGAGGCAGGCAGAGAGCGCACAAGAGGACTTCCCAAGTCAATGAAGGATGTCCTAGAGAAATGCTGAGCGTGCCCTAGCCGCAGTGAGAAGAGGACTGATTAGTGAGCTCCAGTATCAACAGAAGACGCAACTTCAGACCCAAGAGGCTGAGCAGATGGCAGAATGGTCGCCTCCAGCAGGGACACAGGGCCAAGATCTATTCTTGAGTTGCTACCAGGGAGCCGGTGTTCGGGGGCCTTCCTGGCTTCCTTTGAAAGACACCCGTGGCCCTGGTCTGGAGAGAAATTACCTGGATCCTCCACCCCCACTACGATGTGACATTCTAGTTACCCAGTGGCTATGATTAAAGACCAGAGTGAGCTCAGCCATGGATCTCAGAGGTGTCCCCTACTACCATTCCCCACCCCCCACCATGGCTGTCTTCCCCAATCACACACCTAACCTCCAAAACACAAGAGCTCTGGTCTTCCCTACGGTCATAGCCAAGACCCATGTTAGGACTGGACAGCTGATGGCTGCCCCCAGTCTGCTGGTGCTTCTGGGACTTCTTGAGGACCGTGGGTCACTCTCCTGCTGTGTCCAGGTTCTGGGCCATAGGCAAGATGCTTTGCTCAAGGCCCTTGGGGGCTCCCACCCTGCTGGCTATTGGCATAAGGCACTTCAGAGGCTCCTCAGGCAAGGATTAGGAGCCAAAGCTGGGAGGAAGGAAGGTGAGTCAGACAGACCTGTGTTCCAATTCTGGCCCTCCATGATTTTTGACCTTGAGTGAGCCTTAGAATTCAATCACCTCCTTGGCCAAAATGGACATAACGACATCTGCTCTGCAAAGTCACGAGCATGAGTCCTAACGCACCCCAGATGCCCAGCCCGGTGCCCAGCACAGGGCGCCTCCAGACCGATGACAGCCTTTTTCACTTTCAGAGGATTTGTTGCAGTGTTCCCAGGTTGGTTGTTCTCTGTAATTATCTTCACCAGCCAGGAGCCCCTTGAGCCAAGGATGGCATCTTGCTTGTTCCTGGGCTCCAGGGCTAAGCACTGCTCCTGGTGCATGGTAAGTGCTTGGTGTCTGTGAGTGAGTGCCCACCTTCAGGTCTGCATTGGGGCAGTTTCCAGGGGAGCCTGACTCTGCGGGTCTCTGCCCGATCCTGCCTGGGAACTGGCTGGGGACAGTCTTGGCTTTGCCCTGCCCTGGACCCCTTGCTGGGCCCTGGATCCCTGTGGTTGGCCTCTCCAGGCCTCACCCCAGGCTCCACCTCCCATTCAGCAGGAGCACGCGGAGAGCTGACCAGCGGGGAGGCGTGTCCATGGCACCTACATGGACACAGTCTCTGGACCACCTGTAGACCTGCAGTTGGTCCCAGAGCAAGGCGGCGGGGGTTGGTGTCAAGGATGGAGTGCGTTCTGCAGGGACCAGCAGCAGGAGGAGGGACCACGCTTGGCACACCCCCGGATAACCTACCTTCCCTTCTCCTCTGCTTCCTCATCTGAAAAATGAGTGTAACGACATCCACCTTGCAGAGCCATCGTGAGGGTTGTTCAGGAGAATGGATAGACAGCATCTAGCACAGGGCCGAGTGCATAGTAGGCCCTCAAGCAATGGCAGTCCTCTTCTTTTTCCCTGTGAAGGTTTGCACCCAAGGTGGGGCGCAGTGGCTCACGCCTGTAATCCCAGCACTTTGGGAGGCTGAGGCGGGCAGATCATGAGGTCAGATCGACACCATCCTGGCCAACATGGTGCAACCCCATCTCTACTAAAATACAATAAACTAGCCGGGCATGGTGGCACGCACCTGTAGTCCCAGCTACTTGGGAGGCTGAGGCAGCAGAATTGCTTGAACCCGGGAGGCAGAGGTTGCAGTGAGCCGAGATGGTGCCACTGCACTCCAGCCTGGCAACAGAGCAAGACCTCGTCTCAAAAAAAGAAAAAAAAGAACAAAAAAGAAAGTTTGCATCCAGATTCCCTTTCAGGGATGAAGGACTTACTCCCCCAGCTGCTGGGTTGGGGGTGCCGCAGCGAGCCCTGCGCTGTCCATACAAGGACTGCCTCATTCAAGGTGGCCCAAAGATTGACTGGCAGGGAATATAAAGGTCTAGCCACCTCACCCCATGAGGGAGCAACTCTCAAGTGTGATTCAAGCTTACGGGTCCCAGTGGGGCCAGCCGAGGCCTCCAGGGAGACTGCCTCGCACCCCAACTCCTCCCTCCGCCCATCCTGCTCCCTCACCTTCCCCAATTCCCACCTGTACCTCTCAAGAGCACCTCCTATTAAGTGTCCTGCATTCTGATTGCCATCCCAAAGTCTGTTTCTGGAGAACCCCGGCTCTCCCAATGTCCAAATCTGAATTTACATAAGGGGGGAAAGGTCGATGGGCTTTGCTGCATTACACAAGAATCTTTTACGCTTGGGAAGTACTAACTCATTACAGGTTTTCTTTAGATGGTGAGTCCCATCAATGCATTTAAACTAGTACATTCAATTTGCCCTCAGCTACATTGCTACTGTTTAAAGTGAGCTGTATCCAGATTAATGAGCCGAACCAGACATCCAACTGAGTGTTGGGACTGCTCTGGACACCTGGTGGCTGCCCCCAAACTGCTGGTGTTTCTGGGCCTCTGGGACTTCTTGAGGACCGTGGGTCACTCTCCCGCTGTGTCCAGGTTCTGGGCAGGTGCTGGGGCACCTAGGATCCGGAGCTGAATACAAGTCCCTGTGCTCCAGGGCTCCTGCCCAGTGGAAGGACAGGGGAGTGTCAGGCACGGCTGCTGGGGCAAGCTGGGGGCCTTCAAGGCCAGGGAAGGCTTCATTATCCCACCCGGGCTTAGGGGAGGTCAGCAGGGTACCCTGAGGCAGGAGAGAGAACTGAAGAATGGAAGCCAGCAAGCAGCACAGTCAAGGTAGCATTGGATGCATCTGGGAGGGATCGAGGAGGGAAGGCGGTCCCCAGCAAGGGAGTCATGTGATCAGGTCCTTCCCAGCCCAATGCGGTGCCTCGTGCTGTTCACATGTCAGTGCATTGAAACCAGGCAACCATCCTCGGAAGGCAGGTGGAAGCCAGGCCCGGGGAAGTGGTTGAGGGGAGATCCACCCGAGTCCATCCTTGCACCAGCTGGTCCAGGTGTGGGCTGAAATGCCTCATGGCTGGACAGCTGAGTGTTGCCTCCTGAGGCTGCCTCATAAGGCTGGACACCAGGTGGCAGGAGGCCAGAAAGGCAAAGGTCCACTTCTCTTCCCACCTATTGTGAGGCCTCCTCATTTTTCTGAGCTCTCAGCCAGAGCGGCTTCGATGGGGAAAGGACAATGGAGAGGCCATTGCAGCCCCTGCCTGGTGTGACTGCCGGGTGTGCTGTGGAGTCGGGCACCTGGGGGAGGACGCTGCGTCACCTGCTCATGCCAGCACTAGGAACGGGGGCCCACAATCAAGTGTCACCAACACCAGTTTGTGGAAGAACCTGGAAGACACGTCAGTGGGTAAAGAGAAGACAGAAGTTTCCCTGGGTCCACAGGTGCCGCCTGCTCCAGCTGGTGGCCCTCCGAGGGCAGGTCCTTCCTCTGCAGGGTGACATACTTTATTTCCTGGGCATTTCTGCCTCTTTGTTTAAACCTGTCTTATTACGAAATGTAATAGGCATATGGAAAAGGGCACAAAACAAGCACACAGCTCAATGACTTATCACAAAGTGAAGTCCCAAGAAGTCACCACCTGGCTCCAGAAATAGCACATTTTAGTCTTCCAGAAGCACCGACGGCCTCAATTCCCTCCCCACGGCTGGCCTTCCCTCCCCCAGAGGTAACTATTCCACTGACATTCACGCTGATTGCACGTTTGCCTTTCCATTTGACTTTACCACCTTAGGGTTCTTAGCAGCTACGGAGGCTGTTCCATTACGTTTTGCCTTCTCTCTGGTTCCTTTCCGTCTCTATCCTGTCAGATATGCATCCATACTGTGTGGGGCTATCATGCGCTGTTACTGGAACTTCTTCACTGATGTTTACATCCAGAGTGTTGGCGAGGCTTTTCTGGAACCCACCAGCTGCCTACAGTCCCGGCCCTGGCATGTCCTGACTGCAGGGCACTGAGCAAGTTCCTGAACCTCCTACCCTTGATGAATGTTGGTCATCAACTGCCCTTCAGGATCTCCTAGTGTTGCCTGGCACTGAGCTCCTAAAATGCTTGAAATTTCCTAAGCAATAGAGGAGCTAGGACCATCTTTTGTTCTAATAATTGGTCTCTAACCCCAGTTCCTGACCCAGAGCTCCTAAAGCCCTTGGAATTTTCTGGGCGATGGGGGCGTCTTTCGTTCCAACGAGGTGACTCTTGGGGGACTTCTGGATGGGGCTGGTCACCAGAAAGACCAAGCCCTGATTAGAAGTTTGGTGTTTTCAGCCCCAGCCCCATCCTCCAGAGAAGGAAGAGGAACTTGAGACTGAGTTAATATTTGACCACACCTCCATGATGAAACCGCCGTAAACATCCCTAAGGGCTGGGCATGATGGCTCACGCCTGTAATCCCAGCACTTTGAGAGGCCAAGACGGGCAGATCACCTGAGGTCAGTAGTTCGAGACCAGCCTTGCCAACATGGTGAAACTCCCGTCTCTACTAAAAATACAAAAAAATAGCCCAGTGTGGTAGCACATGCCTGTAATCCCCGCTACTCGGGAGGCTAAGGCAGGAGAATAGCTTGAACCCAGGAGGCAGAGGTTGTCATGAGCTGAGATCACACCATTGCACTCCAGCCTGGCGGCAGAGTGAGACTCCACCTCAAAAAATAAAAAAAAGAAAAGAAAAAAACCCACATTTCAAAGGCACGAGGGTCAGAGCTTTGGGGCTGGTGAGCACCAACTCTAGGGGGACAGAAGCTCCTGCCCTTGGGACCATTCTGGGCCTTGCTCTGTGTACTTCTTAAAATCTGGCTGTGATCTGTGTCCATTATCATATCCTTTATCAGAGGATAAACTAATAAATCTAAGCTTCTCTGAGTTCTGTGAGCCAAAATAGCAAATTATTGAAGTTGAGGAGGGGATGCTGAGAACCCACATTTATGGCCAAGTCAGACAGAAGTATGAGTAAGGGCTAGGTGCAGTGGCTAACACCTATAATCTCAGCACTTTGGGAAGCTGAGGTAGGCAGATTACTTGAATCCAGGAGTTCAAGACCAGCCTGGGCAACACGGTGAAACCCCATCTCCACAAAAAATACAAAAACGTGCCAGGCATGGTGGTGCATGCCTATAGTCCCAGCTACTTGGGCAGCTGAGGCAGGAGAATCACTTGAACCCAGGAGGCGAAGGTTGCGGTGAGCCAAGTCGTGCCACAGCACTCCAGCCTGGGTGACAGAGTGAGACTCGACTCTGTCTTAAAATTAAAAAACCAAAACAAACAAACAAAAAAACAATGAAGTAAGGGTAAGCTGGGACCCACTATTTGCAGTTGGCATCTGATGGGTTTCTTCTCAGCCTGGACAGGCCACCAAGCCATGGGGTGCCCCCAAGCATGTTGCTTCCTTTCTGTGGGCCTCAATTTCACCAGTAGCTACAGCTGAAGAGGTTGGAGAAGCTCAGAGCTTTCCCACCATGGCCCACACAGCCGTGGGTTCTCAGCCCCACCCATGCCAATCTGGCCCTTCAGAACGGCTCTCGGCTCTGAATGTGCTGTTACACTCTGTTTCCTTCAAAGAAGGTTTGGAGCACCAAGTTTGAAGACCACAGGCCTGGATTTCCAGGCTTCCTTGCAGCCTTCACTCTAGGGCTGCGTGACTTGGAGTCCGGCTGGAATTCAGCCAAGACGCCACACCTATGTCACACAGGAGCCATGTCCTCCTACCCAGTCTCCATCCACTTCTGTGCCAGAGGCTCAGGACTGAAACCGGAGCCCCGGCCCTGGCTGACAGTGGGCCTCTGTGTGCAGCCCAGCCCCTGGCCACCCCCAGGCCCAGGCTCTGTTTTGTATACAAACACCGATGGTGGGGCACTGGAAACGTGCGGGCCAATTTTTGTCTTTCCAACAACAATGCACTTTTTTTCTTAAAGGCATCGGGGCACATTTTCAGGTTTGTCAGGCAAATAGAGGCCATAAGAAGAATCTGGAGGAGCTGGGAGACAACAGTTGCCCCCTCTTAATTCTTGGGTCTCACCCAATAGCTATGCTTGGTGGAGCCAATCAGCCTGCGTCACCCCACACAGCAGAATGACTATCGGCTTAAAGAAAATGAATAAATACGCAGGACCCCTAAAGATCAGTCCACTTTTGACCTTTTCTCTAACTCTTTCTCTCCTTCTCTTTCTTTTCTTTCTTTTCTTCCTTCCTCCCTCCCCCCCTTCCTCCCCCTAAATATCAGCCCACTTTTGACCTTTTCTTTCTTTAACCCCCCTTCCTTCCTTCCTTCCTTCTTCTTTCCTTCCTTCTTTCCTTCCTTCTTTTCTCTCTCTCCCTCTCCCTCCCTTTCCTCTCTTTCTTTTTTTTTTACGGAATCAAGATGAGGTCTCGCAATATTGCCCAGGCTGGTCTCAAACTCCGGGCCTTCCAGCAATCCTCCCAAAGTGCCAGGATTACAGGCATGAACCACGGGGCCCGGCCAGCAGACTCCTTTCTTGAGCAACTTAATGAACCCCTCCTGGTTTCAGTTTCCTGCTTCTGAAAGTAGTGCTGATGCTGACGTTGAAACATAGTTAGAGTGAGCATTGGTAATTACGGATTAAGGACAAAGCCTGGCACAGAGGAGACACCGTAGGTGTTGGCAATTTCTTTTTTCACTCATTCCAGCTGGGTTTTTTGAGATGCAGCCTTGCTCTGTTGCCCTGGAGGGCAACATAATGGCACAATCTCAGCTCACAACGTCCACTTCCCAGGTTCAAGTGATTCTCCTGTCTCAGCCTCCCGAGTAGAGTAGCTGGGACGACAGGTGCCCACCACCACACCCAGCTAAATTTTTTTTGTATTTTTCGTAGAGACAGGGTTTCACCATATTGATCAGGCTGGTCTTGGACTCCTGAGCTCAGTCAATTCACCCACTTCAGCCTCATAAAGTGCTGGGATCACAGGTGTGAGCCACAGCGCCCAGTCTATTTATTGATGCCTTAAATGCCATTGTGGCAGAGAAGGCTGGACCTATAGCTGACTGCATTTCCCAACCATCCAACCAGGCTGTTGGGTAGAGACCTGTGATGGCACTGCCCAACGTCATCTGAGCAGAAGTGAGGGCATCACTTCCAGGCCCGGCCTCCAAAACCTCTCCTTCCAGGGTCCCCCTTGTCCCTTCCTCTGGCAGGAGCAAAGGCTCTAAGGCCCTAGAAAATGGCAGAACCACTAGATGGAAGGAGTCTGGGTCCCTGAGTGACCCTGTGGGAGGCAGTCCTGGCAGCACATGCGGGCCTGAGACGTGAAGGGGAAATAAACCTTTATTATGTTAAGCCGCGGACGTTTGGGGCTTGTTTTCACAGCGGCCAGTATTATTTACCTACTGTGGCCAAGATGTAAGAATATTGTATTTTAATTTAATCTTCTCAGGATATTTCCAACTTAATACCTGTTTCTAAAAATGATTGCCTTAGTGGTGTTATTCTATGTTTTTGGGAGTCCACTTTTTAATGTCATCTTCTTTTGAATACTTTACAGTGTAGTTGGTCTTTAGACCTAGATCAAACTCTTAAGTCACTAGCAACAAATAAAACAGTACCCAAAACACTACTTAAAACACATGGTCTGCGCAAGGCCCGCATGGTCCCTTCCTAAAGTCAAATCAGATTAATTTCAAAACAGAGACGCCCCTCCCTTCCAGGGCAGGGGGGAGCCCTGCTTTGAAACAGACAAGTCAGGCTGAAGCCAAGGGGATGCTGAAGAACTCCTCGCAGCGGGAAGGATGGGGTTTGCGTCTCCTCCCTTGGCTACTCCTCAGCTGGGCACTCTTGCAGCCCCAAGGAAAAAGCAGAGTTCTCCCTGGAAGGTCATTTCCAGGAGTCTAGTCCTGTGGGCAGTGGCTTTCCACAGAATGACAGTGGCCATAATGGGGACTTCCAGGCCAGAAAGGCTCCAAGCAGCCTGACCAATACATCTCCAATCTCTGTTCATTTAGAATATATAAATATATTTATTTGCCTTCATTTGTCCAAAGCAGGTATAACTAGTCCCCATTTTGCAGAAAAAGAGACTTGAGGCTGGGTGCCATGCCTCACACTTGTAAATCCAGCACTTTGGGAGGCTGAGGCGGGTGGGTCATGAGGTCAGGAGTTCAAGACCAGCCTGACCAATATGGTGAAACCTGTCTCTACTAAAAATACAAAAATTAGCCAGGCGTGGTGGTGCGCTCATATCGTCCCAGCCACTCGGGAGGCTGAAGCAGAAGAATTGCTTGAACCCGGGGTGGAGGTTGCAGTGAGCCAAGATCACGCCACTGCACTCCAGCCTGGGCAACAAAGGGAGACACTGTTTCAAAAAAAAAAAAAAAAAAGAGAGAGACTTGAATTTAGGGAGATTAAATGGCAAACAGCTGACCAGATGCAGTGACTCGTACCTGTAATCCCAGCACTTTGAGAGACCAACACAGGTGGATTGCCTGAGACCAGCCTGGGCAACATGATAAAACCCTATCTCTACTAAAAATACAAAAAACAAAAAAATTAGCCAGGTGTGGTGGCACACACCTGTGGTCCCAGGTACTTGAGAGGCTGAGGTGGAAAGATCACCTGAGTCCAAGGAGGTTGAGACTGCAGTGAGCTGAAATCACATCACTGTACTTTAGCCTGGATGACAGAGTGAGACCTTGTCTCAAAAAAAAAAAAAAAAAAAAAAAAGAAAAGAAAAAGGAAAACAGCCTATGGGTGTCAGAACCAGGCCTGACAGCTTCTAGATCAGCTTGAACTCTGAGTCCACTTTCCCTTCAAAAGGGAAAGAATGACTGAAAGGAACAGATGAAGGCGGAAGGTAGGAGGAAGTGACGCACAGGACTGGCCTCCCAAGTGCATTCGCATTAGAGGGGCAGGGAAGGTCAGCAGAAGGTGCCATCTCTGGAAAGCTTGAGTACCCGTTCCTGGGGAGGTGGCCTGAATGCTGGGGCAGAACCCTAGCGCCCGGCAGCCCACAGCAGCCCAGAGGAAGAGCTGCACCTGCAGGTACCCAGGACAGGCTTCCTTTCCTGGGGCCCACATTCCAGAGGGCAGCAGAGGGACATTTGGAGCTGTGGGGACGATGCCCATGTAGGGTCCATAAATGAGCTGGGGACCCAGGATGCCCTGGTTGGGGCGGGGCTGTGAGCTGAAGACTTACCAAGCCAGTGCCCTGGCTACACATCCCACCCTCCCTGTCCCAGTGGGGCAGTGGGCACCGCACGGGGAAGGAGGAGGCGGTTCTCTCTCGCCCCTTTCCACAGGCCCCAAGGACACAGCTGGGTCAGGGCTGAGATGGAATGGAGACAGCTATGATATGTAGCTTGTCCTAAAGGCATGCTTCCCCATGGGCATGAAGAACTGCTGGGAGTGGCATCTCCCAAGTGACCTAGACATCCTGGCATCCTCCTTCCCAGCTCTGAGCAGCTCCTTATCCGGGATACATTTGCTCCCTAGCGTCAGCCTCCCCACAGCCACATGGCATGGTGGCATAGTCTTTGGAGCTGACGGGCCCAGGTCAGAAGCCTGGCTTTGCCCCCTGACTAGCTGTGTGTCCCTGAGGAAGCTGCCCAGATTCTCTGAGGCTCAGTCTCCTCACGGGCAAAGCAGAGACTTTAACAACTGTTTGAAAAGGTGCTGTGAGCGCTGGACAAGATAACAGGGAGGGAAAACTTCCCCTTTATCCTCCTATGTTCAGTGAATAGGGGCCTGCATATTAAACTGACCAAAGAGAGATTCGCTAGAGAAAACATATGGATTTTTATTCTCATACCTAGCGGGGAGTTCACAGAAAAATGTGACTCAATTCAAGGCTGCAGCGAGCTATGACCTACTGCACTACAGCCTGGGTGACAAAGTGAGAACCTGAGGAAGAAAAAGGAGGGGGAGGAGGAGGAGGAGGAGGAGGAGGAGGAGGAGGAGGAGGAGGAGGGGGAGGAGGAGGAGGAGGAGGAGGGGGGGGAGGGGGGGAAGGAGAAGGGGGAGGGGGAGGGGGAAGGAAGAAGGAAGAAAAAGAAGAAGGAAACAGAAAATAGAAAAAAGGAGAAAAGAAAAAAAATCTAAATGAAAAGAAAAATGTGGCTGGGCGCGGTGGCTCACACCTGTAATCCCAGCACTTTGGGAGGCTGAGGAGGACCGATCACCTGAGGTCAGGAGTTCACAACCAGCCTGACCAATATGGTGAAACCCCATCTCTACTGAAAAGATAAAAATTAACTGGATGTGGTGGTGGGCGCCTGTTATCCCAGCACCTCGGGAGGCTGAGGCAGGAGAATCACTTGAGACGCCCTTCCCTTGAGGATTCCACTTTGCATCTTAGAGTGTCCTCAGGTTGCAGTGAGCTGAGATGGCACCACTGCACTCCAACCTGGGTGACAGAGTGAGACTCTGCCTCCAAAAAAAAGAAAAAAGAAAAAAAAATGCAGCTCAAGGAGGTGGTTATAATTTGGGACTTATATTTCATGTTAATAGAGGAAGAGGGAAGTGGAGCCCCATTACGGGAAAAAGAATTACTTTTAGGAAAGATCGATGGCCCCTAGGAGAACGGATGGCAGCTAGGACAGTTTTGCAAGAATGTCTGTTCTGGTGATTTCTTGTCCTGGTGCCAGTGCTAACTTCTTGAATTCTCATCTTTGGAGATAGGAGTCCATCTCCCTAGTTTTGAAACTTCCAGGGAAAGGATTTACAGGAGGTGAATTGTTTTGAGACCCTCTGCTTTTAGACAGATTACGGGGAATTCAGAAAAAAACGAACAGAAAATCCTCTTCAGAGTGGTACATCCTGGAACCCTTCAGACGAGGCACGCGAAGTACCCACCTGGGGAGCCCCTCACAGGACTCCTCCTGCCTGCCCACTCCACATCCCTGTGCCCGTGTTTGGTCCTCTTCCCAATCCCTGCTGTCCCATCTGAACTCACCGTCCTCTGTCCCCATTCTCTGCGTGCTAAGCTGACACATGTCACCACACGGCAGCTTGCCCCCAGCCAGCACAGGCTCCCTTCACTACGGCCTTTAGGTCCCACTCCCTCACTTGCCCAGCACCTCTTGCTATCTCTTATTCATTCAACAAACACTCCCAGCAGGCTTCTCCCAGCCAGGCCCTGGGCTGGACTCCAGAGTGGCAGCGATCTGGCAGACCAAGCTCTCCCTAGGAGCTCCAGCCAGTGGGAGAGGCAGACGGACAAACCCATAGTTACAGCCTCAGCACAGGAGCCCAGGGGAGCTCAGAGGAAGAGCCCAGAGGAAGAGTAGGGCCTGGCAAGCTCAGTGACCTGTTGGTGCCAGGAAACAGCTGGGCCTGCCCCGATACTGAAAAAGCACACGTGAACAAAGGGAAGAGAGGGAGTGGGGGAGGAAGAAGGGATGACAGGAGGAAGGGAGGGAAGTTGGCTGATTTTCCTCCATCCACCTTTCTCCTCTCTGGCTAGTGTTTGGGGCCAGCCCTCCCCACTCCATGTCAACCTCTGGGCTTATCAGATATTCCAATAGCTGCTCTGGCCCAATAAGCCCTCTCCAGATAACCCCTTTCCCTTGTAACTGAGTTTAAATATTGATCCACCCAATCAAGGCAGGTTAATATTCAACCCAACCGAGTCTGGAAGCCTCCCGGCCACCAGATTCTTCCCTGGGTGAGGTGACAGAGGGCTGAGCAGGGCTGGAACAGGTAGTCTTCCCCAATGCGTGTGTATCAGAGGGTCTGGGAATGGGGGAGTGGGAGGGCACTGTCTAAACCTGGCTGTACCCTGGAAGGTCCAAGGAACCCTGTCCAAGCCAAGCCTTGGGGCCTGTGCTCCCTTGCTGGAGGGCCAGGGGAAAACCAGCTCTGTTCCAGCGGAGGCTCAACTGGGAGAACCTGCCAGACACCCTTCCCTTGAGGATTCTGCTTTGTATCTTAGAGTGTCCTCAGGCTGCCAGGATCCTCCAGAGCCATATGGTTGATTTCCTCCTCTTACCCACAGGGACCAATTCTCTCAGGCTCCTCAGGGTTTGGTCCTCGTGAGTCAGCCTCCCAGGGCCTGTCCCATCTGACACACTCCATGTGGAATCTTCAGCCCACCTGGTAGAGGCTCAACAGTACGTGCACCTGCTTCCCACGGGTGACTTTCACGGGTCTTCCATGTGGACAGCCCCAGTCAGCATTGCGGGAGCAGCTGCAGCTGGGAGTTCCAGGAGCAGAAGTGCTGAGTGCAGCTACTCCCCTGGCCCAGAGCAGACAGTGGGTGGAGAGCCAGCAGCGTTCACACCTGTACCCAGGAGGGCCCTCTGGTTCCGTGTGTGTGTGTGTGTGTGTGTGTGTGTGTGTGTGTGTATGTGGTGTCTGTTGTTGGGCCAGGGGATTATCAACAGTTTCACTACTCAAATCATCTTCCCCTACAGGGAGGCGCAGAGGACCACAGCTACCAGCCAGCTGTCAGGCTCTGGGTCACCTTTGTGTCACCGGACCCTAACATTCTCTAGTCCCCCTCTGTCCTACCCCACCTGAGTGACTGACTTTCCCTCTTGGAGGCTTCTCCCAGAAACAGGACAGGTGCCTCCAGGCCAGGAGCAATGGCCCCCTGGGAAACCTGTTAGAAACGTACATTCTCAGCCCTGCAGCCCACCATGAATGGGAGACTGTGGTCAGGGACCCAGTGCAGGTGGCTTTCCAGCCCTCCTGAAGATTCCGATGCACTGGGACACCACCCAGCAACTACAAGTCATGAATAAAACCTCCTGCCGCTCACCACCAGGGCCACTCCAAGTTCTTGAAGTAAATTCAGCTCATTTACTCATTATAACGGTCCTGCGAGGCGGGCATGAGTATTAGTCCTCATGGACTAATTTTATGGATGAGGTAAGCAAAACACAGAAAAGTTAGGCAACCTCGCGCAAGGTCACACAGCCAGACCCTGAATGAGAAGCTAGGCAGTTCTCCGCTATATCGGGGCTCACGAAGTATGGTCCCTGGACAAACAGTGTTAGCATCACCTGGGGACTTCTTAGAAATGCAAATTCCCGGCGGGATGCAGTGGTTCACGCCTGTAACCCCAGCACTTTGGAAGGCCGAGGTGGGCGGATCACCTGAGGTCGGGAGTTCAAGACCAGCCTGACCAACATGGTGAAACCCCATCTCTACTAAAAAGACAAAATTAGCCAGACGAAGTGGGGTATGCCTGTAATCCCAGCTACTCCAGAGGCTGACACAGGAGAATCACTTGAACCAGGGAGGCAGAGGTTGCCGTGAGCTGAGATTGAGCCATTGCACTTCAGCCTGGGCAATAGAGTGAGAGCCTGTCTCAAAAAAAGAAAAAAGAAAGAAATACAAATTCCCAAGCCCCTGATCAGACCTGCTGAGCCCAAAACTCTGCGGTGGCCCCGCCATCTGCAGAACAAGCCCTCTAGTTTGAGGACCACAGCACTGCAGCCCGCTGCCTGAAGGGACATCCCAGGAAATAGCTGGAAAGCCTGATGCCTGCCTCATGGCTGCCTGGGGGTGTTGGCTGGAAATGGGCCACTTTGCAGTGCTCTTTGGCTCCTGCCCACCGGAAGGCGGAGGACCGCAGCCTGAGAGCCACACATGCACTCTGGCCTGGCAAGCTCTCGCTGTTCGCTGCGGGCCTCTGATGCTCTGGGGCTCGGCTGCAGCGAAGTGCTCCCAAGTGCATCCGGCTCCTGTGTCCTAGCTCACGTCTAGTTTCCCTGCAGGGGCAGAGGCTGTGCAGGCGGGTGGGGTAGCCAGCAGCCAAGCCAGAGTACAGGGGAACTCTCAGGCTCTGAGCTTGCCAGGCTCCCTCCTTCCACTCTGAGCTCTCGAACCCAATCCGGTAGCTATTGACTGAATGCTTGTATTCCCTCCCACGCTTCTGATGTTGAAGCCTAACCTCCAAGGTGATGGCACATGCAGGTGGGGCCTTTGGGAGTATGAGGCCATGAGGGTGGAGCCTGCATGAATGGGATTAGTGCACTTGTCAGAGGCCCCAGGGAGCTTGTCTGCCCCTTCCTGGGAGGAAGGCCTTCTCCAGCCACTGGATCTGCCAGCGCCTTGACCTTGGACATCTCACCTTCAGAACTGAGAGAAATATCTTTCTGTTGTTTGTAAGCCACCTAGTTTACTTATGGCATTTTGTTATAGCAGCTCACATGGGCTAAGGCAGCCATCAGGTCCCTTCTCAGCCCAAGGACCTGGTACGCTGCTTTCCACTGCACTTAGAACACAGATCTCCTGCCCCCATGCGGTCTGCAAGGCCCTATGTCAGCATAGTCAAAGCATAGGTCACAGCCCACCAGTGGGCCAGAAGATCAGCTCCATAGGTCAAGAGCTGCATTCCTCAAGTAAAAATGAAATGGAATACTCCAAGTATCGTTTTGTGAAACTCTTGCTAATACGCGGGTGTGTACTGGGAATGCTGAAAACTCTGAGGATCATTCTGCTATCTGGCCAGATCCTCTGACCTCCCCTGGTGTCATCCTCCTTCAGCAACAAAGCTCTTCCCAGCCAAGAGGCCCTGCCAGTGCCGCTCCCTGTTTCCCCAGGAGCCTCGTCCTGTGCCAGGCCTTTTGCTCACTGTCTCATGTACATGGTCTCATTTCAGCCCCACAAACTTGCAAGGCAGGTGGTATTTCTATTTTACAGATGAGAAGACTGAGGGTCGGGGAGATTAAGTAGCCTGCTCAGAATCATGTGGAACCAGGATTCCAACCCAAGACTTGAAGCCCCTCCCACCGTGCATACCCTCTGCTCCTCTCATAGGGATGTGGGCAGGCAACTTGGGAGGAGAGGGGTGCTTTACTGCAGTGTGGGGTGGGATGGGTGCTGTTCGTGGGGCTTGGAAGGCTGGGAAGAACACGGGCAGCAGGCATGGAGGAGCCACAGCTGTGAGCAACATGGGCACACACATGGTCAGAATGGATGCTGGAGACTGATGAGCTTGGGAAAGGTGTGGTCAAGGTAGGAAGGTTTCAGAGCAGGGTAGGGGACTTGTAGGGAGGCCTGTGGGTGGCGCATGGGCTGCAGCCCTGGTCCTGGTAAGAGGTCCTGATTAGAAACTGGGGTGGCAGTGCTGCAAATGTGCTGACCAGCATTCAGTCAGCCCACCCACTGATCAAGCTTCAAACACCTGAGGCCTCCAGTTACAATGGCTATTATCAAAAAACAAAGACAAAAAAAAAAAAAAAAAGACAATAACAAGTGTTGGCAAGGAGAAACTGGAACCTTTGTGCACTGTTGGAGGGAGGAAAACGGTGCAGCCACTGTGGAAAACAGGACGGTGGTTCCTCAAAGAATTAAACACAGCACTGACCCCACAGTCCCACTTGTGGGGATTCCCCAAAAGGACTGAAAGCAGGGCCATGAAGAGGTATTTGGTCACACCCATGTGCGTTGCAGCATCATTCACAATAGCCAAACATGGAAGCAACCAAAATGTCCATTGAAGGATGAGTGGATAAACAAAATGTTGGCTATCCATACACGGGAATATTATTCAGCCTTAAAAAGGAAGGAGATTCTGGCCGGGCACGGTGGCTCACGCCTGTAATCCCAACAATTTGGGAGGTCAAGGAGGGCAGATCACCTGAGGTCAGGAGTTTGAGACCAGCCTAGCCAACATGGCAAAACCCCATTTCTACTAAAAATACAAAAGTTAGCTGGGTGTGGTGTTGGGACCTGTAATCCCAGCTATTTGGGAGGCTGAGGCAGGAGAATCACTTGGACCTGGGAGGTGGAGGTCGTGGTGAGCGGAGATTGCACCACTGCATTCCAGCCTGGGTGACAGAGTGAGACTTCGTCTCAAAAAAAAAAAAAAAAAAAAAGTACAAATTCTGACAAGCTACAATATGGATGAACCTTGAGGACATGCTGGTCACAGGCCAAATACTATATGGTTCCACTTTTATGATGTCACTCAGAGTCAGAAATTAGAATAATGGTTGCAAGGGGCTGGGACAAGGGTGATGCGGTTTGGATGTGCCCCTTCCAAACCTCAAGTTGAAATGTGACCTCCACTGTAGTAGGTGGGCCTAGTGGGAGGTATCTGACAGATCTCTCATGAATGGCTTGGTGCCATCCTCATGATCATGAGTCCTCTGCGAGCTCACGCGAGGGCTGATTAAAAGAGCCTCTCACCTCCCTCTCTTTCTTGTTCTCTCTCTCACCCTGTGACATGTTGGCTCTCCTTTGCCTTCCACGCTGACTGTAAGCTTCCTGAGGCCCTTACCAGAAGCAGATGCTGAGGCCATGCTTGTACAGCCTGCAGAAGCATGAGCCAAATCTCTTTTCTTTATAAATTACGCAGTATCAAGTATTCCTTTATAGCGATGCAAAGGACTGACATGGGGGATGGGAAGTTAGTGTTTAATGGGTACAAAGGTTCAGTTTTGCAAGATGAAAAGAATTCTGGGCTAGGCGTGGTGGCTCACACGTGTCATCTCAGCACTTACAGGTGTCACCCACCACGCCTGAGGCAGGCAGATTGCTTGAGGCCGGGAGTTCAATACCAGCCTGGGCAACATGGTGAAACCCCATCTTACAAAATACAAAAAAATTAGCTGGGGCCGGGCACGGTGGCTCACGCCTGTAATCCCAGCACTTTGGGAGGCCGAGGCGGGTGGATCACGAGGTCAAGAGATCGAGACCATCCTGGTCAACATGGTGAAACCCCGTCTCTACTAAAACTACAAAAAATCAGCTGGGCATGGTGGCGCGTGCCTGTAATCCCAGCTACTCAGGAGGCTGAGGCAGGAGAATTGCCTGAACCCAGGAGGCGGAGGTTGCGGTGAGCCGAGATCACGCCATTGCACTCCAGCCTGGGTAACAAGAGCGAAACTCCGTCTCAAAAAAAAAAAAAAAATTAGCTGGGCATGGTGGCATGTGTCTGTAGTCCCAGCTACTTGGGAGGCTGAGGTAGGAGGATCACCTGAGCCTGGGAAGATCGAGGCTGCAGTGAGCGGTGATCATGCCACTGTACTCCAGCCTGGGTGACAGAGCAAGACCCTGTCTCAACAAAAAATTAAGCATTCTGAAGATGGATGGTGGTGACGGCAGCACAACAATGTGAGTGTATTTAATACCACTGACCTGCACAATTAAAATAGCTAAGACGGTCAAATTTTATGTTTGTATATTTTACCAGACTCACAAACAAAACAGCAAAACAAGTCAAGGCCTGGGCCGCAGAGGTTTCTTACAAATGTGAGTTTTATTTGCATTCTGACCCAAGCGCAGATCCCACAAACAGACTGCTCGTCTGCACAATGGTACAGTAACAAGTGCAAAATATGCTTTATTTCAGGTACAAAAACATGGCAGTAGGACAACTCTGAGCTGGACGCCCGCCTCCCCAGGACCCCTCACACCCACCTGACCCATCCAAGGGCCACACCACCCCGACAGATACTCCCACCACCTTTAGAAAAGAGTCACCCAATCAGGAGAAAGGTGCAGACGTTACATCTTTAGAAAGAAATCACTTTAAATACACAAACATTAGAAAAGACAGTAACCAGGCTTCCACCCAGCACAGGGGGGCTTCGGGGAGGCACCCCAAATACGCCCTTTCTCTTCTGTGGTTAACCAAGCAACTCCCACAAAGCTTTTTGCAGCAGAACACACTAGACAAGCAATGAGGCCTCAGGACAGAGCCGGCGCTGTGACAAAGGAACTCATCCCACATATCTGAGAGCATGAGGTCTGCATGTGGGATCCGGGCTGAACTTCAGGAAGCTCAGCCTGGCTCAGGGCATCAGTAGCTGTGGGGCCCTGGGCCCCATCTAACCTCCCTCTAGACTTCCTCACCTGGAAAACTGGGCTATCAGGGCCTCCCCATCGCTTTAGGGAGGATCGAGTGAGAAGCTGAGCAAATGTGCAGAACACAAAGCCTGGCCACTAGCAGAGGCCGGTCAGCCCCAGCTGCTACCGCTGCTGTTACTACAGAGAAAGGGATTCCAGTGGCTGCTGACTGCCCCTGGAGTGAAGACATCAGGGATGCAGAGGCTGGGCAAGCCACAGAGGGCTGGATGGCCACAGCTGGACCTTGGACCCATACCATGGGACTCCTTCCATTTGAGGCTATTCATCCTCCAGACGCAGAAATCTCAGGCCTACGGGGCTGCCCTGCAAAACCACCAAGCTGAGGCCACTGTGAGCGGTCCCCTTTGTAGTAGGAAGATCAGCTGGACACATGGGGGAAGGTTTGCAGGCTCCAGAGAAGCCAAGAGGTCCTCAGTCCCCAAGGCACTAGGTGGAGGTGAGATCAGGCTGCCCCTCCCAGGACAGGAGTGTGAGCTGGTCAGGGGCCACCGCCACCCCCCACCGCTCAAAGGCCTTCCCCACATATCAACCCTTAGGGGCCTGGCTAAGGGATGCAGTCCAGAGGCCTGATGAGTCTCCAGGAACAGGAAGCGGGCGGCAAAGAAGGAAGCAAAGGGCTCTACATTCCCACCACGTGGCAGGGCGGACTCTGCAGGAGCCAGCTGGAGCATCAGAACCTTCCCAGGAGGGCTCCCAGGACACGAGACATGCGACAGGCAGGGTTGATGCAGAAACTGCTCATCTGAATGCTTCCCCTGCTTCCCAGCTCAAACCAAGTCATTTTATTATTTTTACAAAGCCCTTATTGTCTGAGACTTTCTTTAACTAATCCAGCAGAGATGGAGGTGATGGAGGTCTGGCTCAGCAGTCGGCAGACTTTTTCTGTAAAGGGCTAGATGGTAAATATTTTGGGCTTTCAGAGCCAAGACACAAAATCAATATTATGTTGGCATAAGGACAAACGAATTTCTATGATTTTTAAGTTGATAAAATCCAAAAGACAACAATTGAGTACATATTTTGGTAAATACATGTCTACTAATAAGGAGAAATTTTTTTTGATGGGGGAGAAAACACTTAATTGGTTTCAAAGATAACATTCCTGATCATAAATGGATGGCAAAACCAGGCAGTGGGCCGGGTGGACCCATCGTGTGCCAGCTGACCAGGGCAGTCACACGCTCACAAGTACTGACACAGGTTGAGGGGTATGGAGCTAATGACATTTTTCTCTCTGATGAAGGCCTGAAAACTTTCCCTGACGCTGCTGCCTACCCCAGGGCTCCTCAGGATGAAGGGCATGGGACAGGTTCCCACTCTAGCTCTTTGCTGGGGGACATGGTTTGGCTGCCCAATCGCAGGGCTGGCCAGCCCGGGCCCAGGCAGCGACCGCCCCTCCTCACCTCCTCCCATCAGCTGCCCTGCACAGAGCAGAACACCCATGCCTCACAGCTACCGCCTAGGGACACTGTCTCTAGAAGGCCCTAAACCGGCAGCGCTGGGGATGGCAGGTGCAGCCCTGGGCCACCAGGACAACAGCTGCCCTCGGATCTGTTAGCTGTGACCCATGGAGATTGGGGAAGGGAGGGAAGCCAGGAGGAGCTGTTGCAGAAAGGTCTGGAAGCTAAGTGGGAGATTCAGGGGCTCTCAGGGTGCCCCTGAGCAGGTCCCAGGAAGGAGGCCTGGGATGCCTGACCAGCACCACACTGGCCCTCAAGCCCTGTCCCCAAGGGGCAATGGGAAGGAGGTGGCAATCAGAAGAGGGTACACACATTTCCTACTTGCAGCCCTGGACTGGTAGCAAGACACAGAGCAGGCAGCCCGAGGGGAGGTGCCTGTGTGAAGCCAGTCGTGTGGAAACCCACTCTAGGGGCCTTGCCCTGCTCTTGGGGGCCTTGCCCAGTGCCACTTACACTCCCTAGAAGAGCTAAGGCCACCAGCTTCATCCACTCTCCAGGAGGTCACACAAGATCAAAAGGGAATCATCGGGCTACAGGGAGTGCCTATTTTCCCCAAATGCCAAGGGAACAGCAACCATCTCCACACCCTGCCAAGCTGAGGCTGCCTCTGGCTATGCTCAGGCAAATTCAGGAGCAAGGGAAGGAACCCAGGTACACACCAAACATGCACACGTGCACTGATGACACAGACTATGCCCACACTGTGTCTGGTCCCCATCTGGCAAGGAACATCTGGGGGCCCCCATAAGTTTGCCAAGGGAATAGTCAGCCCAGTTAGGGGTGAGGGCTGATTCCCAAAGACATGATGGAGATAATCCGACCCTTGTCAAGAAGCGTGCCACCTTGCACTGCAGGAGCACTGCTGGCACTGTGTACAACCAGGATGGGCACACAGAAAGGTCTCCTGCCTGTTGTGCAATTTTTAAAGATTTTTTTGTTTTTAAAAGATGGAGTCTCGCTATGTCGCCCCGGCTGTTCTGGAACTCGTGGCGTCAGGCGATTCTCCACCTCAGCCTCCCAAAATGCTAGGATGAGAGGAGTGAGCCACCATTCCCAGCTTTTTGTACAATGTTAATGGAGGGAAAAATGGGAAAGCCCTGGCGCCCCGCAGATTCATTTCATGACATGTCGGTGCCATCTGCAGAGATCACCAGGCCTGTATTTGTAAAAGGAGGAGACAGAGACCCAGAGAGGCAAAGAGACTCATGCTGAGCGAGGGTATGGGATCTAGGACCCTGATTCTTGGTTCCCTGTCCCTCCTCCTGAACCCTAGGCAGTGCCAACATCTAATCCCCCACCCCAGGCCAGCATCCTGTGTTTCCCACCCCCTCTCAGTGCCTAGGGGCTTTCTCCCTCTGCTCCACTGACAACAGCCTAAGAGGCTTTTCCATTTATTTTATTGACTTGTTAATGATTTTCAGATCTTCAGCCCCTGAAGCAAGCTGGACTTGGAAACTTGTGGCCCTGGCTGGCTCCCATCCACTGCTGGTAAAGCCCTCTCTAGATTAATAGCTCTGTGTCAGGGGATCCTGGCTGCCTAGCAAGACGTCACTAGGGCAACACCTGACCTTTGCTTAGGACCCCAAGCCAAAGCCTTCACCTCCCCACCCCATCCTGTCCTTTCCACAGGCACCGTGCCCCTTTCCCAGCAAATCCTATTATTCCCCCATTCAACAGCCTCTGTCCCTTCATTGTGAAGGGACAACCTGGTAACAGGAAAGGTTTATCTCAACCTTGCAAACAGATACCCAGCAAAAACCGTGATGACCTAAGAGTTAAGAACTCAGCTTTGGGCTTCCCGTTCAAGATGGCGGCCTGAGCACATGTGTCTGTCTTATTTCCCTCTGGGGTTCACTTTTAAAAACTACTGCATGGTAAAGCATTATTTCTGGGTGCGCCAAGAAAGAAAAAAGAAAAAAAAGAAACAAAAAACTGCTGCAGTTCAGAAGCCACAGGCTGGTGGAAGTGCCCTGGGAAGGGCTGTCCTGCTCAACAGGCTAGGACCTCTGGACTCAGAGCTCACAGGAAAGACCCTGGACAGGTGTGGGAAGGCCTATGGCTTTTTTGTATGTCAATCAAATGAAAAATAAAACCTGGAGCTTTAGCTCATCTGACCCCTGTGGAAGGGATGAGCTGCTGAATCAGGCACCTGAGACATTTTGGTACCAAATAACTATGCGTACTTTTGTTTGGTATTTGTTATTTTCTATTCTTTCATAAGCTACAAGCTTTAACTATAACCATGAGAAGGTAAGGAGAGAAGATGCCAGGGGGCAAGCCAAAAAAAATGGAAGCCTCTACTAACAGCACACCAAGGCAACAGACTTTTATTAGATCCTCTTTTGGAATTACGAAGTAAAATATTAGCCTCCTACGCTTTTGAGAATTAAAATTTAACCCACCATCATTTAATCTTGGTAGTGACATCACTTGGTTACAGTGATGACAGATAGCCTGAGGGGCTGGGCCTCAGAAAACCAAAGGTCTAGTCTTGGTCCTCCCACTAATGGGCTGTGTGACCCTGAGCACATTATTCCACTTCTAGATGGCTCAGTTTCCTCATGACTCATAAAAGGAATTCACCGGTCTCGACCTTCCCCCAAGAACTAGTGTGTGGAGCTGGAACAGGCACCAAGAAAGCATGTGGGGCATCAAAGAGTGACATGACCCGGCACCACTGAGTCAGGTAAAGAGGAAGACAGCAAGAACAGAATAGAAAGGCAGCTGTAAAAATGGTGCAGCCAAACATGGACTGAGTGAAAAAAAAGGTAAGCTTCCCAATGACAACACCCCGTCCCAGGAAACAAGACCCAATAAGAACCAGGGGCCTTTGGCTAGGGTGCCAGGGCAATTCCGTGGAAAAAGGATATTCTTTTCAATAAAGCAGTGAGTGAGACAACTGGATATCCACAAGCAAGGGAATGAAGCTGGACCCCTGCTTCACATCACATATAAAAATACACTCAAAATGGATCAAAGACCATTGTGAGAACTAAAACTATAAAAGTTCTTAGAAGAAAACACAGGCAAGGCCGGCCGCAGTGGCTCAAGCCTGTAATCCCAGCACTTTGGGAGGCCAAGGTGGGTGGATCACGAGGTCAAGGGATCGAGACCATCCTGGTCAACAAGGTGAAACCCCGTCTCTACTAAAAAAATACAAAAAATTAGCTGGGCATGGTGGTGCGTGCTTGTAGTCCCAGCTACTTGGGAGGCTGAGGCAGGAGAATTGCCTGAACCTAGGAGGCGGAGGTTGCGGTGAGCCGAGATCGTGCCATTGCACTCCAGCCTGGGTAACAAGAGTGAAACTCCGTCCCCACAAAAAAAAAAAAAAAAAAAAAAAAAAAAAAGAAGAAGAAAACACAGGCGTTCATCTTCTTGACCTTGGATTGGGCAATGATTTTCTAGATATGGCATCAAAAGCACAAGTGACAAAAGAAAAAAAATAGGTATCTTAGACATCAGAATTAAAAAGTTTTGGAATTCAGATGGTGGACAAAGGAAAAAGAAAAAAAAATATTTAAAAGTTTTGCGTTTCGAAGGACACTACCAAGAAAGTGAAAACAATCCACAGAATGGGAGAACAATTTTACCAATCATATACCTGATAAAAGACTGGCATCTAGAATATACACATAGCTCACACAACTCAATAATAAAAAGAAAGCTCATCCCTGGTAGTCTGGTGGTTAGGAAAACAGAAAACGAGAAGGAAAAAAAAAACAAACCCAATTAAAAATAGGTTAGACCTTTCTCCAAAGATATACACATGGCCCATAAGCACATAAGCACAGGTAAAGACGCTCAACATCAGCAGCCATCAGGGAAATGCAAATCAAAACCTCAACAAGATAGCATTTCACACTCATTAAGATGCTATAATCAAAAAGACGGATAATAGCAAGTGTTGGCAAGGATGTTGAGAAGTTGAAACCTGAATACGTCGCTTGTGGGAATGTAAAATGGTTCAGTTGCTGTAGAAAACCATCTAGCAGTTCCTCAAAAAGTTAAACACGGAGTTACTGTATGACCTAGCAATTCCACTCCTGTGTGTATTCCTAAAAGAAATGAAAACATGTCCACACACACTCTTGTACAAATATGTTCACAGCAGCATCATTAAGAGTAGCCAAAAAGTAAAAACACACAAGTGTCCATCAATGGATGAATCAATGAACAATGTGGTCTATCTATACAATTTAATATTATTCAGCAACAAAAAGGAACGAAGTAACCACCTTAAACTGCATATGGAACCAAAAGAGAACCTGCATAGCCAAGACAATCCTAAGCAAAAAGAACAAAGCCAGAGGTATCACACTACCTGGTTTCAAACTATAGTACAAGGCTACAGTAATCAAAACAGCATGGTACTGGTACCAAAACGGATATAGACCAGTGGAACAGAACAGAGGCCTCAGAGGCAACGCCACACGCCTATAACCATCTTTGACAAACCTGACAAAAACCAGCAACGGGGAAAGGATTCCCTGTTTAATAAATGGTGTTGGGAAAACTGGCTAGCACTGTGCAGAAAGCAGAAACTGGACCCCTTCCTGACACCTTACACTAAAATTAACTCCAGATGGGTTAAAGACTTAAACGTAAGACCTAACACCATAAAAACCCTAGAAGAAAGCCTAGGCAAAACCATTCAGGACATAGGCATACGCAAGAACTTCATGACGAAAACACTAAAAGCATTGGCAACGAAAGCCAAAATAGACAAAGGGGATCTAATTAAACTCTAGAACTTCTGTACAGCAAAAAAAAAACAATCATTTAGAGTGAACCAGCAGCCGACAGAATGGGAAAAAATGTTTGCAATCTACCCATCTGACAAAGAGCTAATATCCAGAATAGACAAAGAACTGAAACAGATTTACAAGAAAAAAACAAACAAACCCATTCAAAAGTGAGTGAAGGATATGAACAGACGCTTCTCAAAAGAAGACATATATGAGGCCAACAAACATATGAAAAAATACTCATCATCACTGAATATTAGAAAAATGCAAATCAAAACCACATTGAGATACCATCTCACGCCAGTTAGAATGGCGATCATTAAAAAATCTGGAGACAACAGATGCTGGAGAGGATGTGGAGAAATAGGAACACTTTTGCACTGTTGGTGGGAGTATAAATTAGTTCAACCATTGTGAAAGACAGTGTGGCGATTCCTCAAGGACCTAGAAATAGAAATTCCATTTGACCCAGCAATCCCATTACTGGGTATATACCCAAAGGATTAGAAATCATTCTATTATAAAGACACATGCACACGTATGTTCATAGTGGCACTGTTTACAATAGCAAAGACCTGGAACCAACCTAAATGCCCATCAATGATAGACTAGACAAAGAAAATATGGCACATATACACAATGAATACTATGCAGCCATAAAAAATGACAAGTTCATGTCCTTTGTAGGGACATGGATGAACCTGGAAACCATCATTCTCAGCAAACTGACAGAAGAACAGAAAATCAAACACCACATGTTCTCACTCATAGGCGGGTGTTGGTCAATGAGAACACATGGACACAGGGAGGGGAGCATCACACACTGAGGTCTGTTGGGGGAGAACAAAGGAGGGACAGTGGGGTAGTGAGGAGGTTGGGGAGGGATAACATGGGGAGAAATGCCAGATGTAGGTGATGAGGGGATGGAGGCAGCAAACCACATTACCATGTGTATACCTATGCAACAATCCTGCATGGTCTGCACATGTACCCCAGAACCTAAAGTGCAAAAAAAATAAAGACCAAGTAATGAAGTACTGATCCATGCTCAACTTGGATGGCCCTAGAAAACATTTCAGTGGAAGAAGCCAGTCACAAAAGACCATGTCACATGATTCCAGACATATGAAATGTCCAGAGTAGGTCAATCTTACATAGAAAGTAGATTCACAGCTGCCCTGGGCCGCAGGAGTCGGAAAGTAGGGGAGTGACAAATGGTACGGGGTTTCTACTGGGGGTGACGAAAACGTACCAACGTTGACTAATTCTGTGAACTGATTGTGGGTCTGTGAATTTACTAAACCAACAGAATTGGACACTAGAAATGGGTAAACTGCATGACATGTGAATTACGTCTCCATAAAGCTGTCAGTTGTTTTTTTTTTTAAATTCACCCGGGTGTGGGTGGGCTGAGTCCAAAAACGAAGTCAGCCTAAAGCTGTTAGTTAACAACTCCCCACCTCCCCTCTAAAAAAGGAGGAGGAATCAGGAACCTGTCTTCACTCTGTTCTGTAGGAATGCCAGCTATTACCCAAGGTAATGACTAACAAGGCCCCCTTTATTCTGAAACATCCTGGTTTATATGATACATTTATATCACTACCCTATCACTATGTGCTACCATGCAGGTGACTTTGCCCCTTTGAGCCTCAGTTTCCTCATCTACAAAACAAGCTTACCCATTGTAGACCTTGTTTTATTCTGATAATCCTTCATTCGAGCACTTCATTCCACAGAAGCTCCATTCAGAAGCTATGATATCCCATTCAGGTGGTCATGGCATCCCCCATGAAACTAAATTAACAAAGAGCTGAAGCCCTAGCCAGCAGAGACCACTGGATCCCAGGAACCAGAGACAAGACAAAGACGAATTTCTGCGTCTACCACAGTTACTGACACACATTTCCCCAGTTAGGCCATTAGGAATGATGACACACCCATTCTGATGCAGGCAAAACACCCTAAACATACCCCTTACAAACAAACCAAGAGAAACATTGAAGTGAGGGGCGCCCAGAGAAAATACAATGCCCCTGTGGCAAATTTAGCAGTGGGTCACCAAGGTTTTCTCTAACTTTCTATAAGTCCATCCAACAGGGCCTGGTATTGTGGCGGTTGAGGTCAGCGGATGATACAACGGAATGCTCCTTCCCAATCCTCCTTACCCACGATTGCCTAGGAAATACAAGTCTTTTCTATTACCGCCCCCCCCAACCTCCCCACAAAGGGCCTCAGAACTAACATCTTCGAGAAAGGCTGTTGAACTGTGATCCGGAGGGGGGCGGAAAGAAAAATACAAAATAGAGAAAGGCTGCACACGTACATTGTGGCATCCACCGCGCCAAGGTGCTGATGCAGAGAGAGGAGCTCATCTCTGGGTTCCGCAGCAGCAGATCCTTAGAAACAAGGTAGAAGAGAAAGAGGTAGAAGGCACACAATAGCCCCACTCCCATCAATTCATCCAAGAACAGGAAAGATGGATGCTCGCCAGGGTCACTGAGAAGGGAAGCAAACGTGAAGGCAAGAGAAGGAGAGCAAACTGCTCCCATTGAGTCAGCAGTGCTGGCCATGCAGCCAACTCCCAGAGGAGGAGGTAAGGGTACCAGCTTCCAGGGGGAAGCCGAGCTTTCTCCGGGGGCAGGAGAGTGCTCAGAAGGGACGGAGACAGGCGGCACCAAAACACCCAAGACGCTTCCAACTAAGGGGCGAGTGGTTTCAGAGCAGGTGTTTCTACTTTTCGCCCTTTTAGAACGTTAGGGTTGGACCAACAGAAAAGAACAAGGAACCATTCAAAATCTGGGGGCCAAGAGGAAGGGAGAAAGGAGCCACTGGCTTTCCGCACATGGTGCTTGGTGTCCCCAGGCTTCTGCTGGTTGGTGCTCTGTAGCTTTCACAGACTGGGCAGGGTCCCTCCTGGCCTCAGCTTGCCTGGTGAGGCCACAGCTTCCAGTGGGGCAATTTCTACATCCACAGGGATCCACGCGGCTGGGTGTTGGAGGCAGGTACAGGGCCCACTGCTGCTCAGAGTCCACATTTCAGGATGATGTGGTAGCCATCATTGCTCTCGGCTGCAAGAGAGAGACACAGGGCATATTTCACAGGAAAAAAGGTACAGTGCCACAGTATCGGGGAGTCCCAAAAGGCAGGCTGTTAGGGTATCAGCAAAGACCACCAAAATAGGGCTGCATACAGCAAAGTGTGCTGGCAGATGCAGGGATCTCACATGCCCTGAGATCTTTAGTGTCTTTTTGACAATAGGTCTTTCCACCATAGCCCTAGGCCCAAGGATGAAAACCTGTATTCCAAGGAGGATTTGCACAACTGTGTTCTCAGGGATGTTATGGCCCCCAGGCCCTAAAGATACTCGGTGGCTAGATAAACAGAACAAGGTGGGAGATGGCTCCACCGTGGTCCAGGGTCTGAGTTGGTCAGAGGGCTTTTGCTCTGATATACCCTATACATGCACCTCAGCCCTTACGAAGGCCACAGCAGGTCTTTCTCTACCTTTTATGATTAAATACATGTTCCTGGCCCACAAGCTCTTCCTTGGCAGAACATAGGCACACTGTCAGGTGGGCCCCTCGTCCCCATCCCTGACCCAGGCTGCCTGCAGACTCCGTGGCTGTATTCCAGGCTTGGTCTTCCTGGAGGACCCCAGGCAATGCGCAATGCTTCTTGCTTCTACTCAACACTGAGTTCATGGAGAACAAGTTGCCTGGCCCAGGATTTCCCTTTCAGAAGTGACCTTGGGGGCCAATCTCACTAGTTCTGCCATTTTTAAAGCTAGCTTTCATAGGGAGTTTGTGTTTTCTTTTTCCCAAAGGCTTTTTCCAGGTCAGCACTCGCTGGAAGGGCCCACCCTGCGGTCAGGCCCCACTCTCCCACCTGCCTCCACAACTGCCCCAGGGATGCAGCCCACACACCTCAACTAAACAAGGGGGGAAGAGGCAGGGGAGGAGGGCTTCACCTTTAATTGTGCTGAGGACAAAACAGGATTCATCTTGGAAATTCTGTACCATCTGAAAGGCAAAAGAGAGAACATGTTCCTTCAACCACGAGTTCATCATTTGGAAAGCCTCGGAGACTGAGCCCAGCCTTGCGCAGCTGCAGAAACGCCACTGCCACAGTGTCTACAGACACAGGAACACGGTAAACACCAC